>NW_006800028.1:1303608-1515600 GCF_000485575.1 Poecilia formosa | reverse complement strand
TGTTTTTTGTTTTTTTTCATCCAGACGGCTTCCAGCGCCCCCCCTGCAATGACACGGCGCCCCTCCTGAGGGGCGCGCCCCACAGTTTGGGAACCTCTGGCTTAGGTTTGGTTCTACTTTGTGGTTTTCTACCACGTAAAACCTCACTAAAACAACAGTCTGTGGTTGCGATGTGACCAGATGTAAAAATGTTGACCGGGTGTGAATATTTACACTGCAATTGAAGCAAAAACATCGGGTGTCAGATACATATTTTAGCATTAAGAAAAAAACAAACAAATGCAACAAGGGAGTCAGTTTGCACATCAAATACTACAAAGAAAAAGTCAGCTAAGCACTTTTGTGAAGTTAAGTGGCAGTTATTCACTTGAAGTTCATCCAAATGGACAGCCTGTTACCCTGCCAACACTGACAGGCCTCCGTGATGCTCATGCACAAACAGCATTACAAGGCGGCTTCTCGGGTTGCCAACAGAAACCAAAAAAAGGGGGCCCCGCCATCACTCATACAACATCTATTCACTCAGCTTCTGCTATTCCTTCCTCCATTGCACCGAAGGAGTCCCCCCGAGGACATGCAAGTGAGATACTCACCTGTAAATGAACAACCGGCTTTCTGTAAAGCAATGTCATGGTCCTATCTGCCTCCACGGTCAGCCCACCGCGGCCAAAACACAATAAATAACTCAGAAGAGGATGAGCAGTGCCCCGTGGCAGATGGCGATAACACTTACAGCCTGAGGTCTGAGATGACACAGTGGTTGGCAGCAGCTGTGCGAGTGTCTGAGTGTGTCTGTGTCTGAATGAATGGAGGAGAGAAAGGTAGAGGATCTTTGCCCATGTGAGACGAGCAGTTAAGTTAGAGATAGCTGCCCATGGTAGATGTGACAGTGGGGCACAAAAGTCTGAGATGCAGGGATTTTTTTTTTTCCCTTCTTCAATCTGTTACTTCTGAGAGACGCAGGGTTGAATAGAACAGGAGAAAAGTTTAAAATAAAAATTATTATTTTGTCTGAAAGCCAAAAATAATAATCCAGCTACGGAAAGGTTTCTGTTCATCAAGGCCACAGAGATGCAGATAAACTGTGTCCAATAAATGCACTAATGCAAAAATATTCTTACAAGTATCAAATTGGGTTACTAAACAAAAGATCTGTGAGACATCCACTGGAAGTGGTACACCGTCTCTCAGTAATATTTGGTTATATTTGTGAAGCAAATTCATAAAGCTCCTGGATTGGTTTTATATGCACAGCTTTGAAACTGTGCATGCACCACAGTTCAATAACTATATTGAACTGTGATGAAATGTAAGATCAAATCATGCATTTATGTTAAAATGTAGATTAAAGTTCATAGAGCTGGTGAGTTAAATGTCTCTCCCAATTCTATATTCCAAGAAACTAGTCCCACTTAAGAACATCAGAACATCAAAAATACCAAGGCTCTTCATGGTATTATTACATTATTAAAATATTACATTAAAATGGAAGAAAATATCCATTGTTACCAATAAAGCCCAATATCATTCAGGTTGAGGTTTAAAGTAATATTTTTATTTTATCAAAAATATTTCCTCTACCTGGAAGTAATATTACCATTTCTGATTGGCCCATACAGAATCTGAGTATTTGTGGAGGGAGCTGAAGATTCTGGTAACAGCAGAGAGGATTCCTAACACTGGAGGTAGACAGTCAAAGTTTCAGAGGAAACACGCAGATATTGCCTAAAGGCTCCTGAACATACGTTTCAACTGATATTTCATTCAAGAATAACACTCTCGTCTGATTTTCTTTTAGAAAAAAAGCTTGTAGCTGAATTGAAAGACTTAGAACAAACATCAGCAAACACCCAATCTTAAATTAATCAGACTGGTAACTGGGACCGAAGCAAAAACCTTAATCAGGACATATTTGCCTAAAATAATATAGCTTAAAAACTCACAAAGCATGACAAATTAATCATTTCTTTGTTATTCAAGTTTTTAGTATTTTTTGTACAAGCAGCCCTGCCAAATGCAGCGTTTCTCTACATACAACATCCTTGTACAATGATTAAATGTGATTTCTCTAGAGAAGCTAACGGAGCCGGTCCGTGGTGGCTAACAACAGAACCGTGTTTTTGTGGGCCGTACAGAACACAGTGGGTCTAACGGTGATAGATTGAAATGAGCGTCCCCCTCAGGGTTGTACATCGCAACTCCCCTGCTTCGTGTCCACACATGGAACGGGGTGAACTATCACGGTGTTTACCGGTGGGCCTGACACACCGGCACTGCGTACTCCCCTCCGCCCACTCAGCCGTAGCTAATTACTCTGCTCTTTGATTACTCCCATCTATTTTAATGAGAGCTTACGAATGCACTCCCTTCATCCTGTTTTCTCTGTCAAACCCACATGTAAGCATGATGAACACGTGCAGGAAGCGTGCGTTTTCCCCTTTGACATATACTGTATACACACACACACACACACACACACAGTAAAGAGAACAATGCCGTATCCCATGTTTGTCCCAGAGGCAGGAAATTGGAGGGCGTTCATTAGGCTAATGGATTTGAAGAGGGAAGGAGAGGAGGATGAAGAGAGAGCAGAAAGTAGAGGATGGGGAGGCCACTGAATTTTACCACAACAAATTTTGTACAATAGCCCAACAAGTCATAATGCAGCAAGTAATTTCCCCGCTTCTATGATAGAGAGCGCAATATTTCCATTATGTGAAATGGCTTTAATTACAGTGAATTTGCCTCATAAGTCAGCTCCTATTGAGAACAAATGAGCTGTTGCATTTTCGGTGGTGCTGCGAAGCACTCCTGCAGCTTGCCCGGATGGACTCGACTTCATTAGGATCACTGGTTTGCCAGCACACGCGCTGGGAAGACAAAGCTTAATCAATGGACACACGCTGGTCTGAAAAGTCTCAAAGAGAGCCAACTGAGGACGCAGAATGGTGCATGGTAACTGATCAATAGAAAAATGAGTGTCTGGATCTTGTGATCTTATTTTCTGCTCTACAGAAAGTCGTGTCTGTCACAGACGCTGCAAAACTCATCTTTATTCTAAGCTTTGTGAGAGCTATGGCCATATGCTCAAAAAACTAAGTTCATACAGACAGTACACAAAAACACATCCATCTCTTAAATAACTGAAAAAGGTCTGATGGCATCCTGTTTTTATTCCACGATAGAGGAGCTGAAAAACTTAATTTTTCAAACACATAAATAATCCGTGGCTGCACTTTTGCAGCAATCGTTGCTAACAAGCAGTCTCTGTACCTCACAATGACACATATATGCATTTGCAATATGGTAGGTTGGAAAACCCACAGCAAGATGCTCAGCCTGTTCGAAAGCTGGACTCCCCAAACTTTAACTTTCATATTTATTTCCATAGAAATGTATTATGTTTTGGTCTTATGGTCATTAATAAGCATCATTCATGCTTCATAGAAGGTATTGTGTTGTTTTTTTTTCACAACTGACACATTTGATCACATAGATATATGCATTTTTTTTTTACTTCATAGGCCACTGTAGCTGAGCATTATGGTAGAAATGAACTCTTCAGAGTTGCTAAGGCACCAAACGACAAACATAAAGTCTGCTTTTTGTCTAGACCAGACAAGCGAACCAACAAACTTTCCTGGTGTGAATGCACCCTAAAGATTTGCTTTGAGAGTGCATTCATAGACTATTTACCCACTTTGCTAAGAGAGACCATACGATTTGGATTTAAAATGGTTGGAAACCCAGTTCAATGACAGACATGCCCAGAAGGTTTACATGAAAAAAAAAAAAAAAAAAATCTGACAATTTATTTGCAATGGACTAGAATCTGTATAAACTACTAAATCGTGGACTCTGACCAAGTATTTGTAAAGCTCGCACTGACCTTAACATGACCCATGTGTGTCACTGTGTTCATAGCAACATCAGCAAGAGCAGCACTTCAGCATTTACCCACAGCAACATAAAATATCCCTGAGATGAATACCAAAGAAAAGAAGACATCTTACAGTTAACGCAACACTTTCAATTCCAGCTTCTTCTCACCTCATTTTAACACCCTAACACCTGCATCTGCTGGATATCATTACTGAATGCTCCTCTTTCTATTCCAACATCAAATGCCTTCTTGTTCCATCTGTGTTATCATAATGGTAAGTTTTGCTCTATACCAGTAAAAACACACAGCAAACATAAGCCCAAACATAAAAAAAAATGAATTATCTGCTGTGAATGACCCGAAGACATTCTATAAAAGAAAAAAAGTAGCTGCTAATCCATTTGTTCCCCCTATAGGGGCAGAAGAAAGAAACATCCTAATGAAAAACTGGTGGCTAAATCACCATGATGGTAATAACAGCGGGAGCGTCACTCGGAGCAGTCGCTTGACTCTGGTGACACGCAGCCATTAGGTATTCATGAAAACAGATGTTGCATGGTTCACCAGCCCACTGGCCCAAACACCCCCCCGAAAAACACCAGAAACTTAAATGAATTTCTCCACGGATCACACCGTTTGATCCCCTGCCAAGAAAAAGTGACAAGACTTTTAGATTTTCAGCAAAGGGGAGAGATGGATGAGCAGGCTGAGCAGGATGAGGGAGGAGTAGACAGGGAAGGTTACGGACAGGATGGTGAAAGACGCATGATGAGTGTAGTTTATCACTATTGATGCTGGCATGTCCTGTGCCTTACATATGAACCATTCATCTCCAAGGCTCATCTCTTTCTTCTGTTGTCCAAAGATATCATGTTTTCTAAGGTCCTAAAATCCTATTAACTTGATAGCAAAGGGATTTTCTTCTTGATCAGGCAAATCTTTTAGTAGCTTATCACTAGCCAAGCAGAGAGAGCTTATACAAAATTAGGCCAGAAAAAGGAGTTAGTGTGGGTCTATGGATCATTTAATATGCAGTTCTGTGAAAGACTGCTTATGTGCATAAAAAATATTTAATAAAATCACTATTTTTGTTAAGGCGAATAACCATCTCCAAGCATCTATGATATTTAATTCCACTTTCCAATTACTGACCACCAATCAAGACAATCTAAATCTATTTTTGTTTTGGGAAATAAAATTTTAAAAAAACTTTGAAGACCAAAAGTTTAAGAATTTAGTTTCTCATTAAGTATGGCAGTAATGTCATCTCCGTTTTTAATGGTGAAGTCATTCTGTAGACTTTTATTTATTTATTTATTTTATAGTTTTGTTTTTTTTACAGGTCTTTGATAGGAACACTAGTGATTACAAAGGGCACTGGATTAATCAACTTGAGGTGTATAAAACAAGTACAAAAATCTGATTACATTAAAATAATTGCTCATTTGTTGAAGGCCAACAGCTAAAATATTTCAATCATTGCCGATATGGGTGGAGCTACAATATCATGTTTTAATAAGTAAGTCACTAAACATGTTTTTTTCTGTTTTTTTGTTGTTGTTTTTTGCTTTTTGTTTTTTTTTACCGTTTATTTTAACACATTTAAATTAGAAAGCCATCTGACTTTCTAATTTAGATGGCAAAAATGTTTGAAGCATTTTGTTTTACAAAATGCTTCAAACAATGTAAAATGTCCTTTTTACATTCCCTTCACAAATGTTCTGTCCTGCTTTGTCTTTCAAACGGATGAGTCTACACTCCCCTGGAAATATGAGGATTGATGAAGTAGTCAAAGAGTATAAAGATCCAAATGCAAGTTTTGTTCTCTTTCACTCCCATAACGACTGACAGCACATTGTTCATCTTCTATTTAGTGTGCTGGAAAATTGACTGAGGCTGGCGGTTAGGAGTCAAACAAAGTAGAGGAAGAGCAGGCTTTCACATGATAGATGTGATTATAGCCTCTTCGTGGTGCCCATCTATTCTCTATAGATTCCAGATGATAACAGCGACTGGGTCCTCTCTTTCTTTTTCTTGTTCCCATCTTTGTAACGCCTTACCCTGATTTTCACCCCTTCTTCTCCTCCTGTCTTTTAACTTGACTATTTGCCATCCTTTTTGTTCTCCAAACTATTTGTACTTTGATTCCTTCAACTCCATGTTTTTCCCACCATAACTCCCCCCCTCCACCCCCCGCCGCTCACTTGTCATGTGCATCGCAGGGAGCCGCCAAACCACATCACAAATCTAAGGCTTCCCTTTCTTTTTTAAACTCCGAATCTTTACTTAATTTTTATTTTTACCACTTCCTCTTATCCGTTCACGGCCATCATCCCAGCACGCCTCTTTACGGTTTACAGTGTTCGGATTTTTAAAGAAACTAACTCCAACACCCCGCCCGACGGGTGGTGTGTATTTGCCTTAAAATACATTAGCAGTGTTGAGTAAAACAGTCTGACAAATGACAGAAGGCTAACAGTGGGGATCCAGCGGGTCAGAGAGCTCTACCACAACACTGAGGCTCAAAGTGAAGCCAATCCTCCAACGCCATACAATATCTGCCTTAATCTCACTCAAGCTCCGCTCATTACACACTCAGCATGGGCTGGACACGGCCAGCGCAGGAAGCTATGCGGCTCGGGTCTGCACGCCAAATGTGTGCGTGTGTGTCTGAGTGCGTATGTAACGATGTGGTATCCCTATCACTGTGAGACGAAGCCGCAGTAAGAGAGCGTGTAATTCGTCTTGTCACTGTACGCAGATCAGGAAAATTCATGGTCCGTATCATCCCCTCCCAAATGGGACACAACCATGGGGGATGTTAATTTCCATCTCCATAAAAAGACATAATAAGAACTCCTCCAATACGTTCGGATGGTTTCAGGAATTTGCATACTCCGATACACCATGTCGTCTCCCATGACGTGTTCTGCCTCGGCATATTTGTGTGTTCTCATCAGCAAAAGGGCACGTGGGCGAACACAGTCAGAAAAACAGTTCTGGCTGTGATTCATTCATCACCTGCATCCTCGTAGGTGATGTCATCCAGTACAAACTCAGACAATCCTAATTGGGCCGGGTGATAATGCTCCCACATAAAGACTAGCATATTTCAACCAGCAGTAATATCCTCTGTAATCCAACAACTTTTCAACACCCTGCAACCTCCTGCTTAAATTCAAAGTTGGCCAGAGAAGAGTCGAAGTGAAAAAGCTGCAGGACTGATCTGAAAAACACAACCAATGAAACCGAATGTCTGTGTATCCACAACTAAACAAACAGACAATGTCTGAAAAGTTTTTCAAAGGTAACCACGTGCACGCACACACACACACACACACGCACACACGTACCGAGACACCATTCAAATAAGCAGACGGAAAGGCTGGAGCTCCAATTCTGCCAGTTCAATTTTATGTCTCGGCTTTGAAACAAGTCTGCACAGCGTGAAACCTCCCTCCACCTGTGGTTTATGGATATATGTGCAGGGGTATAAATGTAAAACTCCAACCTGTTTGCTATTGTGCAAAGCCAAGCTCCTGCTGCTTGTAAAGAGAGTACTCATAATTTGCGTGAATGAATACAAAAGTAAAGCTATAGAGGCAGTCAGACGTTTAGACATACTTACCTTTTGGCATGAATGTTAATCTCAAGGTTTTCAATTGTGAATTTAAAGCATTCTTTTTTGTACCACAGAAGAACTTGTATTTGAATTCTCTAATAAACGACTAACAATTTCAAACATGATTTCACTGCATACGTCAGAATTTGATGTGGATTTACATAACCCATAAACAGCTTCAGAGTTGTTGATACTAGCTGAAATGTATGCATGCAGAGTTATTAATATGATGTCAAGTGTATTTTTACAACTTTCAGAGAAAGCACGAATGTTTTTGTAACAATTAGCAAGCCCCTGGCATAATTCTGGTTAAATTTTTGACCACGGCTTTTAACCAAATTAGTAAAGTTCATTCAATGTGTTTCCTGTCCTTGGACTTTCCATCATGCATAGTCCACACATTTTAATAGAGTTGAGGTCAGGGCTGTGGCCAGACCATTTAGGAAGCATCACATAAAACATTTTATTTCTTTGTTTGGAATAAAGTTCATGTTAGAAAACTATACTATGCCCACACTTCAACCTACTGACCCATACAGCACACCCCAAATAAAATGAAATTGTAAAGTAAGTTTTAATTCAACACGAACTGATAATGTGCCAAGAAATAGGCTCTACTTCAAAAGTTAAAACCATCAAGCATGTCTGTAATTTGGAACTGTCCAAATAGAAAAACTAAACAACTCCTGGAGAGAGATTGAGCTGTTTGGTAAAAATAACAAAAACGTTCAGAAGAGTCAAAGACAGGGTTTGAAATCCTAAGACAGTTTAAAAGCAAAGCCTGGTGTAGTGGCAGCATCATGCTAAGGGTCAGTGATGTTGGTGTTTTGTGCAAAGAGGATTGAACAATGAATTCTTCTCTTCAAATCACTTCTTATATTCCCAAAAGACCTTACATCAGACATGGCTCTTCATTTCTGAACATGGATTGAAAGTATTTGGCTTTTATTGGAGTGCCAATATTAGTACCATAACTAATATCTGTGGGTTTACATGCATGGACCTTGTGCAAATTAGAAAAAATTAAAGATCAAAACTCGCAAATTCTTCTCATAGGTTATGTATTACATGAACATAAATTAGCAATGTATGTTAATTGCTTCTTGCCAGCAGCTGCCACGCATTTAGGCTTGTGGAAATTTATTAACCCATTCAGTAGAAGGCTGCTTCTCATCAGTACAAAGAAAAGATAACTTTATATGCTAAATGCCTCCTCTAAAAAAAAAACAACTTACATTTCTTTCTTTGCTGATGTAATCCACTTTCTAACCAGATCAGGTCTTGCACCAAACAAACTGAGGTTTAACAGTTCAGGCCAAACATGTGTTCAGATCATTGAATGCCTCAGCTGATACAAAAGCAGAAAGCTGGGCTGGATGTATCGATGTCATTCCCATTTGTTTGCCAGTTTCCTTTCATAGCAAAGCTTGATACAGTGATCTAATCCCTGCATTCAGTGAAGTCATGATTATATTTTGCTGCTAAAATGTATAATGGATTTCCACAGTTATTCCAAAAGCGAAGGACAGATGTTGAAGCGATACAAAAGGGGAAAAAAAAGAAGGATTCATTTAAAAAAATAAATGACACTGTAGGACACCTTATGACAAGCGTGGACCAATCTGTCTAAACACATGTCCTATAGCCTAAACTTTTTCTCATTTCTGATGAACCCCACGGAGAGAACATGACATATGCAGCAGAACAATGTTTTATCTCATCTGGCATCCTGACAACAAGGAAATAAACACAAGCTGACAGCCAATCAGATCGCCCATCTGCTGCTCTGCCGTACAGTGGTTGGAATGCCCGACAAGCAGTGAAGGAATAATTTCTTTGAGGAGCACACACCAGAGATGGTGCGTAGGGGAGTTGAGGTAAAAAAGAGGACAAAAGAAGAAAGGGAAAAAGAAAGGAATACAGAGAGCGGACAGCCGTATGGCAACTTCTTGCCACTTGATTGGTGGAGGGCATGCATGCAGCCAGGCAGGGAAGACCAGGAAATGTAATTCATGGAAGCTGTCTGGATATGACATCTCTGGGAGCTATTCAATCTGCAGCCAAACCCTCAAGTGGCGCCTTGCCTGGCGTGGTGGCAGGAAGGTTACAACTGTGAACTCACTGCCTGTCAACCCCACTACACCCTCTGTGCAGGAAAAAAAAAAAATAAGATGGGAAAGGAACAGAGAGGAGAGGAGAAGACAGAGGGAAGCACGGGGAGGAGAGGAAACGCAGCAGTGAAGGACAGGTTTATGCTGGTAATGTTACCAATATCCTTTAGAGAAAGCGCAGGGACTATAGCAACTATATAAATGAGACTTAAAGTGGGCAGGTGAATGTGTGCAAGTGACAGCGGCACAATGAGAATCAGCTGAGACTCAATTTATGAAATGGGAGAATGAGCGAGACGGCAAAAGGCGGGGCGGTCGGGAAAGTGATCCGGGCGCCGGCTGTGATTCTTCTCTGTCAAGCGTGGCTCATATAGAGCAGCGATAATTGAAAATAGCTGCTCCTCTTTCACCGCAAAATAAACGCAAAATAATCCACTTACACTCCGCGTATAATGCCTTAGGAGCTGCACTAGGAGGCATCATGTAGTGCTGTGAGTAACACAATGATCTGATTTTTTTACATTGTTCTGAGCGGAGGGGCTCATTTGTGCTTCGAGTCAAAGGAGGCAGTAAAACATAATGCTTGGTCTTGTATATTCCAGACTCTCCTCGTTTTGTGACTTTGAGCTGCTTGGTCAGAAAATTCATTGATTCAGATCGATTAAAAACACATGAGCAAGGCAAATATGTGTTTTTGTCACACCATCTGTTTGGAAAGCATAAATATGAAGAAAGGCTATGCTATACACATCTTCCTTCCTCTGTTATTGTTAAAAAATAGTTTTGGTTTATAATTAGACAAATTGTGTTGATTTTAAAGTGTGAGTGATCAGAGAGGGCTGCTGAAGACTACAAAAGTCCATCCCACAGAAAGCTAGTTGTTCGCAGACTGTTGAATCAAAGCACGTCAAAGTAAAGTTTAGTGGAAGGAAAAATACATGGTGAAATAGGTGCAGGGACGACCCACTGCCAAGACAGAATTGCAGAATTGTTCAAAAGTTTTTGGGGAGATTCGCGTGTTGTGGACTGCATCCGGAGTCTGTAAAGCTCTTTGTGGTTAGCCACTCCTTAACCGCAGACAAAGTCAGAGGGTTAGACTTCTTCTGGTGTTGGTCCACTATGTTCAAAGTCAAAGCAGATGACTACAAGGTAACTATAGAGTTCTTCATGCCTCCCGCTGTTGACTTTAAGGAGATGCCGATTTCATTTTTCAGCAGGACTTTGGATCTCCCAACACATGAACAAATATCTGCTTTAATTAATGTGGTGTGTCTGCGCTGGAATTAACTGTAATGTAGGTTGAAATTTCTGAATTAAAAATAAGTTTTATTGGTCTCATTTAACTTTCTGGCTCTCTGAGAAACTGACTTTTAGGTCTTCATTATTTTTAAGCCAAAATTAACGGAAATAACAGCTGAAAAGAAACTCAGTGTAATTAAGTTTCATATTATGAGTTTTACTTTTACTGAAATGGATCATCTTTCAAGTGAAATTGTGATTTCTTCAGATACTACCGTTTATTTCACATTTGTCCCCACGTCATTAAGCCTCATATCACTACACTTAGTTTCAACATCTCACTGTTGAAATTACACAAATCTTATTCAGACAAAAAAACCCTGCCTTCTCCTTAAAACCAAATGTTGACACAATTCTTTTCTTTTCTTCTTTTAAGGCAATACAGTTTTCCACTTGTCCTGCTGTTTCCAGTCTAATTACCCCAAATATAACTTTGTAATCTAAAGAAACACATTCAGGATTCTTACATTTTTACACACGAGCTGATAGTTGAGATGTCCAACTATCAGGTAAAGTTTTTATTTTTAAGCAAATTTATTGGACACTCAGAAGGAGAATTTCTAATGATCCGATTGATCAAGATGATCTTTTTAATTTCAAACAATGAAAAGCAGACAAAAACACGACTGTGTGCATGGAAAGACAAATTGAAGAAATTGTTCAACAAGATAATTGGACACTTTGAGTAATTGTTTTGTTGACCATCGGCCTTAAAGCTGGTGGCAGCTGATGGCAACCTAAATATCAGTTGTGGATGTGACAAATAGACAGCACATAATTGTCGAAGTGCAATATGGTGATGCTAAAGAAAAGTTGTTCATGTGGTCATGTCGCAGCTGCAGCACTGATGGTTTGTGTGTTTTTTTTTTTTTTTTTTTTTTTTTTCTCAGGCTCTTACAACTTTCCAAAAGCGCCTATAAATGTTAATGGCACAGTTATTGTCTTTCAAGCAATTACCAATCAACAAATCTGTAATATTGCCAACACATAAATGTGTGTAAAATTGAGATTTTCTGCCATTTTTGCAATTTTACAGCTGATAGTTTATTGCAACATAAAACTTTACCACTTTTTATTGAATTTTAAAAAATGCATTTAATGCATTAAAACAAGCGTTATATTGGAGAATATAGACATTTTTTTTTGCATGTCCACTTGGCTTCCAATAGATTGTACTACCTGTATCACAGAGGAATGACATCATTGCAATTAACCACATTTACTAAGTTCAAATCCTACTTCACTGTCATTCAAACCCATTTTGGCTCCTTTATCTCTGTCCTTCTAGTTTTTGAATTCAACAGTAAATCTCAAAGAATCTTATCAGTAACGTTATGACTTCGCCATCTAGCCACTACAAGTTACCATTCAACAGATGACAGCTCACTATTACAAACTGCTCCGAAGATCTTTCATCAAGTCCATTCATTCATACCAACATGCAGATATACAGAAGTTTGGAGAATACAAAGACGCACAGAAACAGGACCGGTCTTCCCTTTCACAGACACATTCATCCAGCATTTCATCCCAAAGAGACTGTATACATTCAAACAAACAGAGGAGACGGTTATTGTCCAAATGCAATTATCTTGTACTGTCCATCTCGTTGACTGCGTTGGGACAAAGAGCCCTCTGTTGATGAGGCCAGCAGTGTGTGAATAGTAGGTTAGACATCTTTGGCCTTTTCCGTAGCTGTGGACATTCAATCTGCCATCCACACATCGCTCTGGATCTGATAACGCTAAACAAACCCGAGAGGGAGAAAGGGAGAGGGAGGAAAAAGCCAGACGCTAATGGCCTCTGTATTGTGTGTAAATCCTCTCTTATCTTCCTGCTCTCTGTGTTAAGAGACTGGTCAAGGGCATTGAGAATGGAGGAAAGAAGTCTAAGCACAATGCCGTCTGCTGGCGCAGTCCTCAGAACGGAACGTGATCGCGCGCACATGGTTGCTCAAATACACGACAAAGTATCACAAACACGCCTACACTCTGTGACTAAAAAGTATACCATCAAGGCTAATGACCTGACATTAGGCAGGAACTAATTATTCTCGGCCTATCAGGCTCTCCTATTAGACTTTATCTCATATAAGCCCAGACATCCACACACACACTCAGACACACACTAATTGTTGGCCTATTTCTCTCTTTAGCGCTGTCATGTCGGCGTCTCCAGGAGATGGAACCGTAATAGGAAGAAAATTAGAAGAAAGGTAAAAGGAGAGGGGACGGAAGGAGAAGAAAAGACATGGAGGATTATCCCTATAATCCCCTCTCCGCTAAATTACAGGGAAAGCTCAGCTTCTGATACATTAAGAGTACAGTAGGAAGCTGCTCCCTTATTTCCAACTGCAGCGCCAGTGAGAAGTTTGCATACGCTCAGCCTTGGCTAGAATGTCCTTTAGCTCTTTTAAAAACCCATTTTAATATTTCTCTCCAGAGTGGAATGATCAAATGATGCACTAGTAAATACAAACATACTTAGTGTCTACTAAGAAACGACATTTGGTTGAAACTGCACATACATGTTCAAGTGTACATAAAGTTGGCTAAAACTCCTGTGAAGAGCTGCAGGTGGATGCATTTTGTAGCTTTGCCTATTAAACTCCTCTTCGGGAAGAACTTGCACAGTTCATTTCAGGTAATGTGTTTGACCTGTGTCTTGTTTTTTTTTGTTTGTTTGTTTTTTTTTGTAGCTTAAACATCAGTACACAACCACATGTTCTTGGATATCAAGGTATAGGAATGATATAAAAACTTGCACTTCCAACAAAATAAAAAAAGAAAAAAAATATACTGGATGTGATGCTAGAAAAAGTGCTGCTGTACAGACTCTGTCATGGAGCAGCAAGTAACACAGCACTGCCCCTCCCCTGGCTGTTGCTATGCAGTGCAGGTCTAATGGTTAAAGGGGGCTACTATGTAGAAATAAACACCATGCGTGTTTGGCAATGTTTAAAGCTTCAAAAAAGAAAAAAAAAACAAAATTTACAACGGCATCAGAATCTCAAACTGTTTGGCAATAAGATGAAGGTCGGAGCTTTGGCCAGAGATTCCAGGAAGCTGTTCTGTCTGTTCCTAAAACAGTTTTGATTTAATTTGGGATAACGGTTATTTTTGAACACATGATTTCTGTCATTATTTAATACAAACTGAAGTCCTGAAATGACATGGCATGACATGAGCTGGAAGCTACTGGAACGCTGGAGTCTCTGTCCACATTGAAGTGGGCTTCAAATCGTAGACCTAGAATGTTCTGGTTAATAAAAAAAAAAACAAACAAAAAAAAAACCTATCACTTATGCTTTCAAGTTCAAATAAAACTTGCAGCAATCCATGTGGATTAGCCAAACGCATTTAGGGGGAAAGATTTGTGGTGAGGTGGAAGATTGAGCTTTTTGATCACAATGGTAAGAAGTATGTCTAGAAAAGGGAAAATCATGATAAAAAATCTGCTTAGCTGCACAAGCAACCTATTGAAATCCAGATCTGGAGATTAAAACTCAACCAATTAAGTAGACTCCATCAACTGTGTCATAATTATGCCAGAAGCTTGTTGATGGCTACAAAAGGGGAAATCTTAAAGCTATGATAAATTTAAACATCTGCATTTAGTTCTTGGTTTTGAAATTCACTGCAGTTGTTTGTTGTATAATCATACAATCCTGAAATGAGTGTTGATTGAGTGTATGCAAACACTGCACTGCATCAGTGCAGCCCGACTGCACTTTGGGACTCCATTGTTTCATTTTATACCACAAAAGAGGTAAAAGGATCAAATAAAATGTACTTTATCATCAGACATGAACAATTCAGACTCACAGCTCTGCAAACATTCTCCTAAGCTTTTTTTTTTGTTCATTTCACTTCTCTCCTTTTTTTTTTTTCTGCCAGCAAGATTTGCAAGTTGATCACATATGTTTGTAATCGCAAACAGATGGTAATGACACATTTTTAAAGGCAGATATTTTAAATATGCAAAATAATCTACAGCAGTAACTTCTGGAGTCACCTGCACTGCAGCTCAAAGGGAAGGAGAGCCCACATTCATCCATCACAAGCAATCAGTGCCATGTTGTGTGTGCGTGTGTCTCACAAGCACGTGTTTTGGGTTGGCCAGCAGACTCTGCAGGTGCCACCAATCTGTGAATAACCTCCAACTATGGGAGTGTAGCACCTCCAAGTACAAAAGAGAGGACTGTTTGCCAAATGTGTGCATCTGAAAACCATTTCCTCTACTACAGTGACAGCATCTCAGCCCTAAATGAGGAAATAGCTGTTCCAACGTCCAAAGTACAAATAGAGAGAGAGGAAAACACCGGAGCTGCAACAATAACCTGCGAGTGGAGACTTAGCGAAGCACTGGTGTCACCTTTTTTTAACAATTTGCAAAGCTGTGAGCTGTCACAAGCTGGCAGTTTGGCTCGTCTCTTCTTAAGCTGACAGAAAGGTTATGAGTTTGGGCCCTGGTAGATGCCATGTCTAGAGAAAAAAATATATATATAATTCACCCAGTTGCTGCTCCTTATTTGTGGCTCGCACGTACCGAAAGGAGAAAAAAAAAGGAGAGAGAATGGCAAAAATGAATAGATATAAATAAAGTGCTGGAAGCGTTAATGATCATGGTGCGAGTAGACAGGGAGCATTTCATGATCATTTCTTCTTTATTTGAAGTAAAATGTGACAAAGTTTCTCTAGAAGCAAACTAAAATAATGAGAGAAAGCTAGACGTGGAACTTAAAGGTGATTTGGTTTGTACCCTTTGAATTAGGAAACATGCTCATGGAAGCACTAGGCACAACATGACTGGCAAACAAAAAAAAAATATTAAAAACCATATTTGAACTTTTTTCCATTTGTGTAATTTTTCCATGAAAACCCAATTTGTTGAGAGAAGCTTGTAAACCACAAAAAATATGCTTCTTAAACATGAAGGAAAGTCAAAGTGCTTGCCATCTTATCACACAGTAACTGAAGACAAGTTGAAGCCAGACGAGCACAGGTAAATTATGGAGAAAGCATACACTTCAACTGGCATGCACGCATGCTTCCCACACACACTCTCATTCCCTTGGTGTGTGTGATGGGAGCAGGTGCTGGATGTAATGAGTTTGTCTACAAGCTGTTATAAAATGACAACAGGGAGTGTGGCCCCTATCACTGGCACATACACCCCCTTTCTTTGCACACTGGATTCAAGCACACACAAACACACACTGGTGCCACTTCCCTAACTACATGCTTCTGTCAATACCACTTGTCTTTTAGGGAGAGTGCGAACTGAAGCAAGATGGCAGTGGTCCAACTACGTGTGTGTGTGTGTGAGTGCGTGGGTGTACACATCTACGCCACCCTTTGAGATGCGGTGTGGGATGCATGTGGCAGGTATGGTAATACATGAATTAATATCGCTCTTTGCAGCCTTCATGGAGCACCTCAAGGACATGATATAAATGCCAAATGCTGGAGAAGTACTTCACTTCATCTTTCTTCTTTCAATCACTTTCACAATCTGTCTGTCTGCAATTCATCTTCAGGTGTCACACTCAGCATCCTTATTGGACTCATCAAACTGTGACATGGATTCATTGTCACGAGTAGGAGGAAACTTTTTCCTTTGGCAGTAACTACTGGAGGAAACTTTGTGGATTAAATACCGGAGGAGTCTCTGCGACTAAGTCCATATTTTTAATCTTCAGCTGTGGAAAAAAGTTATGCGTCTTGAAGAAATCTTATTGTTATACAAATCTCACCGCTTTAGTGTTGTCTGATGTTGTTCCATGGTGTTTCTTAATAAAATATTAAACCCTTCATGAGATCCAGAAAGTGTTTGGGATGATGGTGGTTCGGGACGTAGGCGTTTGTCCTGTAGCCAGTGGGGTTCTGAAGAACTTTAGCCCACTTTGACTCTTCTTCCACTTTCATAGCGTTTCCTTGTTTTTAAAGATGATGCACTTAAAATGCACGAGAATTTCCTTCCCAAAACTGTTAATATTAAGCAGAAAAGGGACAAAGAGCTTCAAATCTTGCTACCCCAGAATGTGTGGGAAAAGAGCCCAAAATGTATTAAAGAGTGGTCAATTACTGACCAGCACCACCTCATACATATGTACTTGTTTTTCCCATCTCTGTCTTCACCCGTTTCTTACTTGCTTATAATTAAAATTTTAACACCGAAGTAAATGCTTGTCCAAAGGAAAACAATTTCAATAATGATATTTGAAACAAAACTGCATAATTTCTTTTTGACAGCCATCTATTTATCCATCCATTTGAAAACCTCACTGTTCTTTGACTCCAATCCCATCTCCCCATTTGCTTATTATTCTACCCAGTTTTTTCTCCACCATACTGGTGCCATCTTCTTCAAGATAAACAGAAATTGAGCCATATGTTGTTGTTTTTTTACTTTAAAATAAAATGTTTTGCTAGATATAATTGCCAGTTAGATATCATGAAAGATTTATTCTCAGAGTTTGCATGTGTGCCCAGAGGCAAAAAGAATAAAAAACCAGTTTGACGCAGTTAGTAAGGGTGGGATTTATTTGGAAAGACTTTGCAACATGAGAGTGAAATCCCAACAAATAAATAACTCAGCAGCTTTTTTACACGAGAGCCTAGAGTGAATTATTGATTGACTTTAAACTAAGGAAACTGCACACACCGAGCCTTTTTAATTTATATACCGTGTATCTGCTTGGGGGGAAAACGAGAATCTCCAGAAACATTTTCAGATAGCTACAACAGCATTCTGATTAAACTTCCCACACACACACCTCATTTTTTAAAGTGAGGGGAATTGGTCTAAACACACCAAGAGCTGTTCATTCTCGCCTTTATCAACAAACGAATCCAGACAAACAAAAAGTCATACACCTTCCCAGTACTTGTGGCAACCTGATCTGATAAAAATAAAAGAAATTCCTATTTGTGCAACACAGACAAATCATCTCCAAATGTGAACAATGGATCTTTCCCTGAAAACTAATTTCCCCATGAAAATGGGGTTTTAAATCTTTCGAGGCTCCTTTTAGTTTCTAATAGACTAATTCCAAGGCCAAAGCCAAGAGAGGCTTGTTTCAATTTCACAAGGCTTTGTTTGAATTTGTTGTAGATGATGATGCTGGTGGGCAGTGGGGGTCTATGGCGCTCGGGGAGGATACTTTGTTTTATTCAGTCTTTTTTTTTTAAGTTCATAAGATAACAGAGAGAAGAGCATGGAGAAACATAAGCATATTTTATATCTCTGCTTCTACTGATCAACAACACAGAAAATCTTGAAAGGTACAGATCGAGATCAAAATTTGCGTACATCTTTCAATGATGTAAATGTCATGAATTTTATGCTTTAAATCATTTATTATTGCAGTTCTTTTATCAGGGTCCAATGCTAAAACAACTGAAAAGGTTTATGGGAAAAATTGATTCAAATAACAGATTTTACACTGTCACAGAGATTTAGAAAAGGGTTCCCTATAAAGTTGCAAAGAAACCACACAGACATTATTAACATCCTGTTTGCTTAACCAAAATGCAAGTTTATCTAAATTACTTGTTTCCTGGTGCAGACCTGTATCTACATTTTTAATAAGGCCAAGTTTGTAGTGTGCCTTTACGCTAATCAAGCATTCAATTTTGTCCAACAGCTGCTGATCTGAAGCAAAATTAAAGATTATTATTACAGAATGTGGGTGCAATTATTGTTTTTCTAAAACTGCCTTAGTTTTCTCATCATTTCAACTTGAAAATCCCAAAAATAAATTTCCACATTGCTGCATTTCATCCTCTGATATTGAGATATCACTGTTGTCCATAAAAAAAATATTTTTATTTTATTTTATTGAAAAACAAAGCAAATGTCCTGAGAAGCCAGTCATTATCCTAACAATTTTCCAGTTGGTCTAAATAAGCCACGCTGTCACACCAACTGGTAAAATTTCCCAACAAATAAAAACAAACACAAGTGCACACACACACACACGCACACACACGCGGTGAAACCTGGAAAAGTTTATCCTCCTCTGTTTATTGTGCAACAGAACAACAGAACAAGAGTGAGTAAAGTTTCAGGCATTACAAACACACTCAAGAGGTAGAGGAGTAAATGCAAATATGTGTTTAACGTTAAGGGAGCAGAGCAGTATAATAGTAATTGCAGTCACTAATGACTATAATAACATACCTTAACACTGAGCTGCTCAACCCTGGGCGGCCTCAGCTGATTGCAATCATTGTTAATTACACGTGTATGAGCTAATTAAGAACAGTAGCAATTTCAACTGTTGCTGCGCTGAGTAGGCCCATGTCATCATAGAAAGTTTACAGAATACATACGCATAAATATTTTGTCAAACAAATTTAGCAAAACTAGAATTGCAAAACCAAAGGGTGAGGGGGAGTCAGAGCTATTAAAGTACCAACAACATAAATTTTAACAAGCACAGAATTACTTATACTTACATTTTGGAGTAAAGACTTTTTCACTACAGAATGGCCTGTTGCACTGTCACTATGGACTAGTGTCTTTTGCAGGGTCAGCCAAAGTGGTATGTATAAGTCTTTTCAGTCCTTTCGTGCAAAATCCAGCACAGCTAACGAGGCTGAGGTAACATGTTTCTCTGCAGAAACTAAAGCTGTTTGTGTGCAGCCGCGTTCCAACTGCAGTAAAATTTTATCCCAGAAGTTACACAAGCTTCGGTAAAGAATGACATTTCAGGACTTCTACAGCTAGAAGGACATCAGAACCCTGCAACGGTTTATTCTGTGTAAGCCTTAGGGCTACTTGTGATTACATGGAAATGTACTGTAACCAAAGAATTGCAAAAACATGAACTGAGAGCCAAACAAAATAATTTTACTTTATTTTTAAGCTGCAGAGATGGTAATATATTCAACACTTCATCAAACGTCTTGTCAATAAATACTGCACCAAGAGTAATTTATTTTCTAGTTTTAGGCATAAAATCTGGTTTGCATTATAAAGTAATCATTAAGCCCGGTTGGCAGCAAGTGTACTACAGAAAAATGGCTTCAAATTTGTTGCTTACTCTGTGCAGAAAAGCCTAAACCTCATGGTTGTGTTTGTTAACAGATTTACTGGTCCTCTGCTTCTAATAACAATGGAAAAGCAATTGGGGTTGTGAAACAAGATAAATGTATGCATTTGATTCCGGTTTTATTCAATCGTTGCTTTCCTTTAGAGCTGTATACTGGTTTGGAAATCTCAGTCTCAAACACAAAAAGGAACTTTCACACATCAATACGGTTTTATCATAACACGAATTGCTATTATACATACAAAACAACAATATGAAGAAAGGAAATAAAGGAGTACCGCCTCTGATCCTTCTCATCTCTGCATAAATATTCAGCTGCTCCCTCTTGGATTTAGGTGTTGTTTTCCCAAATGCAACACTTGTAAATATAGATTTTAGTTTGTTTTTTTTGTTTCATCCGCCACTGTGCCTCTTAACAAGCAGATGTTCTGACTTTCTCTGCTGTCTTTAAGCCAAAATGCCACTTGGGTGTATTTAAGTTTTGCCTTAACCCTGCTTCCTATACATGAGTCTTTTTGGGCTGCTATTCCTGCTACAAAGCAGTATTGTTTTTTGTTTTTTTTCTGTAGCAATGTCTGCTGCTGAGGCCAGCAACTACAGTTAATTTGTAGGTTTTCAAGCAGTAGCTTGGTAATTTTACAACCCAATTAGGCAACACAGGTGTCCTAAAAGGCATCTGTAATGAGTGATTTTTTTGGAAATTAACAACAACCTCCCCAGTAGAGCTCACATTCAGCAGTTTCTCATGATAAAAACCGAGACAGGCACACTAATCAAGAACAAGCAGAACCAGAGCTGACTTAGCACAGCAGCATGCTTAAACTTGCAAATGTATTGCCATTAAAACAAATCTTGAAAACCATAGGGCTGTGCAAAGGCGAAAACATGTCGCCTTTGTGATGGAAAAAAATAAATAAATAAAAATAAAAGAAAAACCGTCTGTACAACAAAATATACTGATGTCACTCATGTCCAGCAACGTTTTGACCAATGTCTGCAGTAGCTGTGCTGGTCTTGGGGCAGAGACGAATGGGAGCTGAGTCAGTTTTCCTCTAAGGGTTTCTGCATTTCTATGGACTGCATGACTTCACATCATAGTGCAAATTACAATGCATCCAGGCAGAGCAGAATGTGATGGAGATGTAAGCAGAGGCAGATATTTATTAACGTGCATCAGACCCGCTGTTTTTAACCCTTAAGTGAGTTTTTAATTTAGAGTGTCATATTACAAATATTTAAAGGTATTAATGCTGGAATATTATTGTTTAAATTGAATGCTGCTGAGGAGGGACAGGGGGCAGCGATAATCTTTAGTTGTCACAAGGTTATGATTTGAAAGCACTTTTATCAGTAATTAATACGTATACCAGAATGCAGCTCAGCCTGTAGGAAGCTCCTGTCAAGAGACACACTGAATCAGAAGTACAGCAGCCCTTCAATAGTCTACAGTTTTCCTCAAAGTTCTCTTCATCAAAGCTCACAATCATCATCATCATCAGAAGCATTACTGTCAGGCGTATTTCAGAAACTGTATAAGAGCAGCAGCTGTATGTTGCACGCATAAAATTCCCATCTATGATGTTTAACGTAGAGTGCAAAACATAAAAATGTCTGAGTTCACTATGATACCTACTAAATAGATATGCAGAATGCTAATACACTGTCTGATGTGTTTCCAGCCTGAGTCACTTCTTTGTCTGCCAGTTTGGCAGAAAAAAACTCAAATGATTTTGGGAACATTAGGTACATAATTCACAGCTCTGCTTTAGAAAGCACAGATAGGTAAAAAGAAGAAGAGTCTCTCAACGCTTAGCTTGAGATAAAATTATTGTAAAAAAAAAAAAAAAAAAAAAATAAAAAAAAAAAAAAAAAAAAAAAAGTACACATCTTTAATGACCACTTACAAATCTCCAAACTCAACAAGCTAGCTTAAAACAATAAAGTACCGGTGTAAAACCAACAGCCACTTAACTCAGTAAGAAAACACTTTAATTATGGAATAAAATTTGATTCATCTGCCTACAGAACAAGGACTGAATGATTGTGCTTTGAGACTTGTCTTCAAATGTTATACTTGCAGAAACGCTGTTCTTCTACTGACAGTAGAGACAGACAATATAAGAGACAATGAAGGATTACAATGTGCTGACAAGCTGCTACATAGAAGAGAGGAAGACTGTGATATCATCTAATAGGTAGAACTGTCTATTGTCATTCTACATTTCTGTGCATATATTGGTTTATAACTTTTTCCTTTTCCTTAATCGTCATACACTAACCTTTATGTAACAAAACTCCACTGTCCTTCAGTCCTGGTGTTTGGGGAGGAAAACCAAATAATCATTTTGAATTTGAGAGCAAGAACACTTAAAGTCTTAAGTATATTAGTTAAAGCTCAACTGTTCTTAAGGAAGTTGGCCAACTTCTGGAAAAATGGATTGAAAATGCTTTCATGTTTTCTTAGAGGAGGAATTTTGGTAGAACCCTGTAAAATATCATTTTTGCAATTTCGCTCACCAAAATAAATGTTTTTTGTTTTTGTTTTTTCTCTGTGAAGGACTGTGTTTTATGTTTGTATTCTCAAAACATAAGCCCCCAATGAGGACCACTGTATAATCTACATTGCCAAATAGTTTGGGTCACCTCTCTAAATTGCTGAATGTAGAATTCTCATCTGCTTTCCTGGCCACAGGAATGTAAAATCCAGCACCTATTCATGGAGACTTCTTCAACAATCATTTAACAAAAATAGGACTCACTTTTGTTAAGATTTTACTGGATTTTATTGAGAAGCTCAGTGAGTCATGATACTTTCTCACTGCTCAGTATTCCACTGCCAACTATTGGCAGACTTATAATAAAGTGGAAGGTGGAATGACAGGACCTCATAAAGTGGGGTCAGCAAATACTGAGGCAGAGCAGTCACCAATTTTCTACAGCCAATAGATACAGACCTCCAGTATTCATGTGGTCTTTAGATTAGTTCATGAATAGTGTGTGGAGAGATTCATGGAATAGGTTTCCATGATTAATAAGCTACATTTGAAAGTTTCACCAAAAAGGTGCAAGATGCCAAAAGAGGAGACTTCAATCTCTGGGATCTCTGGTGATGCATCATAACTCTGTCTGGTCACTCAATGGACAAATCTGGATTAGCAGTTGGCAGAAAAATGACACTTGCTTGATTGAATTGTGTCAAGTTTGAAGTTTGGTGAGGAGGGGATTATTTTGTGTGTGCCTGTTTCTTAGGAGTTGTCCACAAAGTGAAAGGAACCCTTAAAGGTTTGGACAGTTTGAACAAATCCATGCTGCAAACCTTTGAGGAAGCAGTCTGGTGTATATTTGATTTGATTTTGAGGGTACAATTTTGCACAAAAAAAACAAAACAAAACAAAACTGGTAACTATCTCCTGTGGTGAGTACTGTTGAACATTATGACAAGTACATCCCCATTAAAACCGGGAATGAGAGCGTGTTCTTTATTATTCTGGTTGTTCCTTGTAGATCCATGATATTTTTTTTTAAGAAGCAAGTTTAATCATGCCAGTTCCAAGCGGATCACAATTTTAAATGAAGCAAATATTAGCTGGACCCAGGTGGTAATTAAGCGTCTTGTCAAGATGAATAATTACTTCTCTTAAGGCGGACCAGGAGAGTTCATTCCCTGACCGTCATCTGTGAGTATGTGCATGATCACAGCCCGAGATTCTCAGGGGACTAAATCTCTAATGCCGCCTGCAACACGCATATTGTTAGGGTGCACACAAACCCATAATGCCAGCAGCTAATTAGCAGTCATCCTGAAAGCCATTAATTCCTCTCCAGGTGAGAAAACAGTGACAGAAGCAACCCTCAGCCCTCAGTCAAAACAATATTCTTTCCCTACATCATCATCCCTGTCTTTCCCAATCCCATCCTTCCACTTCCATCCATATTCAGCGGATCCAGACGTTGAATAAGGGGGGGCGGAGGAGGCTGATTCTAAATTCAGAGCCAGCTCTTCTCGTTGTGCGAGAATGACCCATCATTTCACACTGGGCCAAATGGCATGAATTCATAAATATAAATAACAGCAGCAAAATCATCTTTTCAGGATGCCGTACAGAAGCACAGGCAGGGCCACATTAGAATAAAGATGCCTTCTCGCTCACTATCTCTCTGTACTATTATTACCCACCAACATGTGCCTATGGCTTCTTTATCTGCCTTTACATTTCCCTTTACTACTCTGCGCATTTTCCTTTATCTCTATCGCTTAACTCTTATTCTGTTTTTGGACAAAAATAAAGACTCAGGATCTTAATTTTTCTGGGGAAGAAACAGTAGTTGCTTCTTTTTAATTTCAAGGTGTGGGTTTATTGGTGGAAGAACGTTCCAGTGCCTTTGCCTGGCTGAACAGAGAAGCAGCCTAAGAGTGGGAAGAGATTGGCCTGCGCTGTGACAGTTGGGCTGATCAGCAACTTGGCTCTCCCTCTGCAAATCCAATGAATCCCTTTGCTTTCTCAACCACTTTCAGTCACTGCATTTTTTCTCCTCTCCACCCAATAAATTACTCAGCTTTTTTCCCCAAGAACAGTCAGAAAGATTCTCGATAAACAACCTGATTTGTTGTTACGCTCATACACAAGGACAGCAGCACCAAACATTAGGGAAACGGCAGATACAACTGATTAATCGAACTGTCTCCTCTCCATACCACCAACGCTAATGGTTAGCAGGGTAGTTGGAGATAAGCACGGCCAATCAGAGACAATCACTCAGTGAGCTGAAGAGGCAGGTGAACTAATGACAAGGATGGAACAGAGCAATGAAATCTTCTCACTGAGCCTCACAGTCATTTGGCAGCAGAGAAAACAAGTTGTTTTTTATTCATCAGGTGGGAGTGAACAACACCCACAGCCTAACTCTTCTGCTCAGCCCCTTTCATTCCCCTCTCGTTCTCGCTGCAGCTACAACTGCCACTTCCCTGCAACAGAAACCCGAACCGAAAGCGAGGCGATCAAATAAATGTAAATGCAGGCAAAGTATCACAGCAAGAAAGGGACAAAAGCTGTCGCTCCATCAACTGAAATATGATGCTCGAATCAATGCACATCTGCAGTTGAGAAGATACAAGTGCAGAATTACCAGAGTGAAAACGAAGTGAACTGCTACCTCTAAAAATAGGTTTCACTGCAAGCAGTAAAACCAGCCTGAACCTTGAAGCTGTTGCTGATCCACAAAGTCAACAGAAATCAGGTGACAGGGAATTCTAAAACGTAGCTTTCACATCGAAAGTGTAAGTCCTCAGCTTCATATGGAAGTTCAATGCTGCATGGATTTTACATGTCTACCTTTTTCCTTTCCCATCAGCACCATGAGTATTTGCAAAAGTGAACCATTTAGTTTGTTTTTCTAGAAGCAAGTAACGGCTCCTAAAAGTTTTCCAAACTAGTTTCCAGTCCACATACTCATGTATTTGCTGCTGAATAGAGAAATAATTTACTGTAACAGGAAAACTGTATCTGCTCTCATTGGTGGCCATTCCAACTAGACTGAGAATTTGGGGCAGGTTGTCCTGCCAGAAAGACGGTGTAGCATAACTGAGAGAAAGAGGAATAGTATGTGCAGTGCATACACACTCTTGACTGACAGCCCTAAGACCCTCCTCCTGGCTCTGATTGGTTCTCAGCTTTTTTGTCTCATATTAAATGTCATGACACAGTGACAGTTTTAACAAATCAATGACAAACATTGCTGCTTTACATGTGCAGTATTCATACTGGAGACTGAACTCAGGACTGCTGGGTGACCTTCAATTTTTTCCAATTTGACATTAGTTGTTTTGTTATATGTTTTTCTAATATATCCCTTTTTAATAGTGAATCAGGACAAAACTAGTTCTATATTAAGTCAATATTTTGCATTGCAAAATTCTGAATACAATAAAAAAGTATTGTTGTTTTACATGGTAAATACGCAGAAATTATATGTATATAGAGCCTTACTTTTATATGTGACTTAAGCAATCAAAATATGTTTTTGTTTTTTTTTCTTGCACAGTCCGAAGAAGAATATGTAGTTTGAATGGAAATGAACTTGTTTCCAATATACTATCCTATAATTATTTCCACATGTCTGGAGCCTTCAAGCAATAACCAATAATAACAAATATATTGCTTTTTTATCTAATTGGCAAGGCCTACTCAAGAAAACAGCAGGAAATAGTCCATCACACAGGTTGGTTTCCATGCAAGAAACCAGTATACAGAGCAGCATACGTAGGTAAATGCACTCAAAAGTATAGAATAAAAGATGTCAGTGCTTGTTTTAAATCTGCAGGAAATAAAACTAGAACACTGTGGGACCAAAGGTGAATCCAGCACTTCATGGAAAGCAAAAAGGCATGGATACATAAAGGAAGCGCACCATTCTTTAAGCATTAAAGCCTCAAGCAGTTCTTCAAATAATAATGGCCCTAAAAAAAACGAATAAGAAGGTCTAACCTGGGAGCACATGGTTTACCTAATGTAGACAGATTCACAGAGGCCAGCTCTTTGAGCCACACATGACCTTTGCCTTTAGTATTTTTCTCCCTCCTCCATTTCTCCTGAATTCGTGTTTTCTCCTGTTCCAGACTCTTGCTGGTACAGGCTTTCACAGAAAATGAGCACACTATTACATATCAAACAAAGGTCAGTATGTTTTAGCTGAGTGCAAGCATATGTGAGACTGGCTAGAAAAAGCGTTGTGTCAAATCTCAAGCAAAGGTCGGGGTGATATGTGCATCAATGATCATATAGGAATCTGTGTGACTACCGTCGACAGCATGAGCTAGTACACATGGCTGCATCTGGATTATAGTCTTTTCACAGGTTCAATACTGCCAATCACTGAAGCAAACACAGAAAAAATGCGCTTTCAGATGTCACACTATTTCAGGACCGGACCCGATTGGACGGTTAGAATGCACCGTCATCTGTACGTGATCGACAATATTTCAAATCTTAGGTTTTTATGACACACGGTAAAATAAAACTTTGTTCCCACTTTGAGCAAACTCAGTATCAGCAATGTTTAGAAGTGATACTAACATTAACTATTCAGTTGCATGCCATAAAGTACTGACTTATGATTTCCATACAAAAACAGATTATTATAGCAGGGAGAATATATGAGGCTGTTTTGCAATATTAAGCTCACTGAGTGGTGTAAACACAATTTCCCCAAGATTTTTCCCTGATGTAGTTACATGCACTTCCTTCCAATGCACACAGCTTAATAGATAAGAGTCTAGATATTAGCACCTATTACTTCAAACATCAGTAAATCATGCTATGGGAACCTCTGAAGCATCAAACGCAAGTTGAAAATTTACTTCCATTCCTCAAACAAATGACGCTTGTTGCTAAAGAGGACCGCTAAACCTTGGTTCAATGGTTGAAGTTCAGCTACAAGCAGATCACTTTTGGACTGTAGCAGTAATATAAATAATATGCATTACCGATTGTAGGAAACAGAACAATTTTGACACATTTGTGGCACATTGAACCATAAATGCCAATGCCATAAGGTATATATTTAGATTAATATTTCATTTTATTAAACAGCTTGCCTGAAAACGCAGCAGAGTATGTCTGCTGTGATCTACATGCTTTTCTCACCAACTGGGACTCAAGGATCAATTGTTTCTTTTGAATTATTAGAAACTGTACAGTTCTATCCTTGCAGCTCTTATGACATCACTCTGATTCAATTTGCTGCATGAGAGCGAGAGAAAAATGCACTGTGAGAACGATAACTGATAAACCCCAAGGCTAGTGGAGCAGGTGGCAGCCGAATTACTGGAAGTGTGTGAATGTGGTTTCATCATCCAGCGCATCAGAACAGCATACAGAGGATGGTGGGGCTTTTGAATATTAGGACTTATGAGTTGAAGAAATACATACCTATACAGGGTATGTTTAGGATAGAAGTAACAAGCCAGGTTTTGCTACATCTAAAACTGTGTGAACAATTAAAGCTGCCGTCACCGTTTCCTATCTTGCCATGTATCTTATTTTAAAAAAATATATTTTTTTGTGGATGTAACATGAGAAATGAAATATTTTTTGTGAAACATCACATTCTCTAACATATATGATACATATGTGCTACCTGATAAAAAGAGTGAGTAGATTTGTTTTCTTTTTCCATCCCTCAAGACAATCTCAATCTACTTTTATTCCTTCCAAATTTCAATTACACCCAGCACCTAAAAAGCCAAAAATGATCAGCTTAGTCTTTCTTTAACAACTTCAATTCAATGGAAAAACTTCATATTTTAAATGTTTTTTTTAGCTATGTGAAGCACAAAGCCCAAGGGGACAGGTATATACAGAGCTTTTTCAGTTTCAAAATATCTCCCTGTCAATACTGTGATACTTTTTAAATTCTAAAGTTAAACAAACTGTCGCTCAATCAACTCTGCCTGCTTTCAGCTTCCCTGTTTGCCTCTTTCCTACTCCCTTCATGAGCCTCTCCTCCCCATGCATTCTCTTTTATCACTTCTCTCTGTATGATGGAGTATGATGGAGTGGGAGTGCCTATGGAGAGATATGACATTTGGATCGTTGGCTGTCACATAGACTGATGTCCATCTCTGCTCGCATAGACAATTCAGACAGCTTAACAATGAACTTCTCAATGTCCAAACACAAGGCTCGCGCGCAAACACAATCACAACAGTGATGGACAGCGATAAGGCAGGCAAACAACCTGTCATACATGGGTAAACACAAACATCAATAGTCCTCCATAGAGCCAGCTTGGGGTTTTGAATCACCTTGGGTAGAAGGAAAAAAAACATGGGTCCAAACATCAACAAGTGTTAATGCATTATTGTCTTGAAAAGTATTAAGAACTGCTGAAAGACGTGAAACCAATTTCTTAAAGCCTATGCTTCCAAGACTATCAGATTTCTACAAAAGCTCAGAAGTATGCAGTTCAGGATGTTTTTGTTGCCTATTAATGCTCATAAAATGGATTTAAAATTTAAACTTAGCAGCTTAACCATACATTCAGCTCAAAGGATCACGAGGGTTTGTTTTTGAGCCATGTCAAAGAAAATGTGCTTATAAAGAACAAAAAAGCAAAGTAAGAGTTTGATCAATCACAATCAAAATCAGTGTAAAAAAAAAAAAAAAAAAAAAAAGATTATCCTGATTACAAGCAGTCACAAAATTATTCAGTGAAAGTTGAAACAAAGTATTTTGGATTTTGACATAAGGTTGCACGATTTTATTGAAATGGAACAGATTTTATATCTGAATATTGCTATAACAATAACAAGCTGTCCGTCTTATTCCTGACTCTGTTGCTCTTGAGCAGTTTGCGTCGGCAACATCCAGTAAGATAGTAGAAGCTGCAGTGAAGCAGAGAGTTTTGATGGCTAATGCAGAGAGCTGTACTTCGAAGCAAATAGCTTACAGATAAGTGTGTGTTGAAGACCCAACCATGTTCAAGAAATGGAGTTAAAGTTTTGTCGGTTAGAGACAAAAGATGAAGTGACAATCTTATAACCTGTTTAAATGTTTCGTTCAATGATGCCTAACTTGCATTGTAGTTTGGCTCTGACCACAGATGTAGAAAGTCTTCTGAAAATTAATAAAATTATATTTTTACTCCCAAATGACTTCCAGTGCTAGGGCACAAACGGCCCTGCATTCTCAATACAGGATCAACTTGCTTTCTGTATTTCTCTGGTGAACGACACTAGAGCCCATACTTACTGATGTGTGGTGTCGAAGCTCTGGGTGGGTAGATGAGGTTGTACTAAACCTTATTATTTTGGAAGTGCTGGTATACCTCAGATTATTTTTGACAGTTTATAGTTTCTTATTTGTACCTATGGAGCTGCCAAACCAGCTAAAAGTGCAAGCATAGAAAACTGAATACCCTTCCTTCTGGCAATCTTTGAAAGATGAAGGTGACCACATGTTTACATTACCCTGCTGAAAGTGTAAAAATTGATATTCCCACATGCTGTATCCCTATTTTAGCTGTTAGACTGTTTGTTCACATGTAGGAACTCTAGATGTGCAAGTATTTCGGGCAAAACATTGTGGGTGGCAGAAATAAGGTCACATAGATGTGTTGAATCAAGGGCAGTGAGTGTCCTTTACACTTACATGAAACATTTAAATGTATTCTGTTATTTTACTTTATCTGAAATTGATCAAACACTGCATTTAAACAGTCATTTGATGTAACAATCGGGCTGCACTGTGGAGCAGTTGGTAGCAATGCTACAGCAAAAAGGTCCTGGGTTCAAATTGTGTGAGCCGTGTGTGGATGATGGCGACTGACAGCCCAAAGATTCTCCTCCTGGCTCTGAGTTGTTGTTTCTGACCAAGTGGTGCATTTCTGCAGGTAGCTGTAGAACCACAAATTTTTCACAGATTATCTGTCTTGTATTATGGTGTCACAATATAGTGATAGCTTTAAGAAATATGGAAATGTATCTATATTCCCTTTAGACATTTTTTTTTCTCCTGTGTCTCTATGTTGCCCTATGATGGATTGGAAACCAAGCAGGTGTATTCTCCCTCTCACCCAAAGACCACTGGTGACATTATGACATTTAACATTGAGATTTTGTGGCACTTAACGCCCTCTATAAAAGTTACAGCATCCAGTAAAAAAAAGATTAAATGAACATATGCTCCTAATCCTTTAACAGTTAGAGGATCTTCCAGTTTATACATGAAAATCTGACACACCAGAAGTGAAGAAAGTTTATTTACGCCAACATCGTTTATCCCCGTGACGCTATGGCTGTAAATTAAGACCATCTTTGTGGATCAGCAAAAACATTTGCATTTGTACCATAAGTCCAATGTACGTGCACTACTGACCAAGTGGGGAGAAAAAGGATACATGTGTGGAAACGTCTTGTACATACAAATATAAAAAGTTGCTCAGATGCTAAAGCAGAATGCGGAGTGTCAGTGAAATCTACGGAGCAGTTACTAAAACTTAGCAAAAAAAAAAAAAAAAGTAATTAGTAACTGGAAATATTTAAAATGACAGAAAGCTATGATGCTATAATTTTGTATTCTATATTTGAGCCAGTGTCTGTTAATGTGTTTTTTTTCAGTCGAGTGTTTACAGTTAGACCGGGGCTCAGTAACCTCCCAAACAGCTCGGCTTTTTCAATAATAGATGCCTGTATGTTACTGTTCTATCTCCAGCTGGGGGGCTGTAAGTCAGTGGTTGGCTTGTGGAAGGTTATTCATAGATATCATGTGTGCACCCACACACCCACACATGCACATACTACCTATTTCACCCTCACAATCCAGCTCCATCTTCTCCCAGCTGCCCTATTAAACTGAAGAATCTCGGGAAGTGAAATGAAACTAGTAAATCTCGACTGCTTTTATGATTGACTTGATATGATTTGTATTATAATTTGGACCCAGTGCTCCTTCTCTCTCTGCTTCTGCCTCCCACCAGTGTACTCCCTACCCCCTTCTCATCCCTTTCATTACTTAGATTGGCTCAAGAAAGAAAAAAAAAATAAGGCATGGAGTCTTTATAACACACGCAGCCATATGTATGCAGATATACAATCACAGAGGCTTCTTGACGGTCTATGATCTCAGTGGATGTACAAATTCGTACATAAACTCAGTTTTGTAATGAAGCGGAATGACAGGAAAACTGGTATTGAACATTCATACTGAAACTTATTTTAAACTTGATAGAAAAGCCTTTCTTGGTAATCAGAACTTCAAAATGTCTCCTGTACGGAAAAAAACTAGTTTAATATATTGCTTATATATTGTTTTGATCCGACTTTCGCACAAACTGTCCTTAAGTGTTGAAGGTTCTGGCGGTTCTTTCGATGAACTATGATCTTCAGGGTTTTTTTTTTTTTCAAACATTTTGAACTGAATGCGCAGTCAATTTATTAACTGGGTCATTCTTGGAATTAAATTTTTCTTATTTGAAATTCATCTGCTGTGTTTTTGAGATCATTGCATTGCCTGAAAGTCTGCCTTTGCTTAAGCTTCAGATTCTCCATTGATCATTATTTTATGAAGTCTGCACTACATTAGACTATAAGCCATATTCCCACCTGTAAACTTCAGTTTTGTATACAAAATACATATTGTATACAATCACTTCATTCACTGCTATCATAAAGATCGAAGAGATACATTAATCATTATCAGCCCATTCCTGTTAGATTTGTAGCCATAAAGAACAGAGTTAAGTAGTCTGTAAATATACAGCATGTTGTCTACTGTAGTGTTTACATTAAAATTAATTCATATAATGTTCAGTCGGGTGAGAATTTATCAAACTTATTAATACAAAGTCGAGATGTAAATCTACAAGGGGAGAAAACCGACCTGGTCGTACTTGAGTTTTCCGTCTGTATTTTGAGACTAATGAAGACATCTATGAATGGATTAAATGCAGTCTGGCTTTCAAACTTTTTTCACCTCCGTTTGGAGGCCAGTGATGGAAAGCTTAAGTGAAATGTGGAGATGAGAAGCCCAAAGAAAACCCGAGATGTGACAATCCAATCAGACTCCTCCCTGCACAGAATTGGCCACACTTATAAATTAATGCATGAGAGAGCCTGGAGAGATAACCGGTGGGTGTAAGGACCTCAGAGAGAATCTTTATATTGACTAAGTGATAGAGTAACTGACAGACTGACTGAATGACGGGACTGAATGAAACCTTTGAAATGCAGGCAGCTTGAAGCTGGGAGTCTCAAGGTCTTTGACCATCAGAGCCTCGACAGACAAAAGGCAAAAGAGGGCAGCTTATTCGACTACAGGCCCTTTAGCCTTCTGTGGCTTGGGCAAAAAGAGATGATAAGCACAACTCTGGCTTCCTCTCTTCGCTCGGTTGATATGCCTTTGGGCAACACTCTCCTGCCTCTGTTTGTGAGTGCATGTGTTGAAAGTGAAGGCCAAGTCATAAATACTGGCCATGCCTTTCTTCTTCATGCTAAGACCAGGAGTTTAAACACCTGCAATATCCTTTCTGAAATGACTTCTTTCTTGTGGCAGTTTGCCAACTCTATAAACAGGCCTTATCTGAGGAAAAGCAGAGAGCAGGAGTTTGGAGGTGAAGCCTTGTGAACCTTGCTTTTATGTACAAACAGTATGGTGAGGGTTGGTAGATGCACTCAAAATGTACAGGAAGAAGATAATTTCAGTCTAAACTACGGCAACATCATTATTAGTCTGCTAAGAGCTATCTTTGTTTACCTTAAACAATGATTTTCGTTACAAAACGGGGCGAGAGGATCCAATCTGAGGTTGTTTACTGCAGTGACACAAACTCTGGCCCGGCTTCTGACACGACCACAGAAGAGCCCACAGCAGCACATCTGTCTCCAAAGCCAAATGTTTCATAAAAGCCTGAGCCCAGTTACCTGCTGAGGCCACGTTTCTGCCCCAGCTGCTGACCACTGGAAAACATATGTATATTAATTCTACACAGTCATGGTGATAAATACAAATGTGCTACTTTGAACGATAACACGCACACACCCTTCATTGATTTTTCCAGATTACCGCAGCTGGCATGTGTTATTTCCAACATCTTTTCAGGCCAATATCATCTCTTTTTCAACAAAGTTGGAGCAAATCATTCAGTCCATATTTCTGTTTTGGGAGCCCAAGGCTCTCTGTCGAGGAAATGGAAAAGTTCCTGGAAAAAGAAATGAGGAGAAAAGACTCCAAAGACCATAAAAGACAAACGCAAAGGAAGCAGAGCCCTCCAAACACACAAATGCATCGGACTATTTCCAGGATTCAAAACATAGCTTTTGAATCCTGGAAATGTTTGAGTAAATGTTATTGACAAAACATTCCACATGAATGTCAAAGAATCAGTAGAGACAAAGGGATGTTAGACTTTAGAGAAGCTAAAAAAATATATTAAAAGAGACTACAGTGACCCAACAACTATCAGCAGTCAAGACAATGAGTTTTATTATTATTATTATTATTATTATTATTATTATTATTATTATTATTATAGCATACTGCAGATACTGTATTATATAAAATATTTATTATATTATATTAAACCAATTTCTAAGACAACTTGCACAAATACAATAAGCTAATATTTAAAAAAATAATAAATAATTTTTTCATTAGAGACAGTGACATACATTTTAAGGACTTTTAGTGATGCTCAAGACACAATGTTTCTAATGTTTGAAGATATTTCCAAAGAGTTCAACAACTGCTTAATATTAAAAAACAGAAGGGTTTTTTTTATTTTTTTTTATTTTAATGACTGCTTAGAATCACAGCTGGAGTCAGATTTGTCTCCAGTTTTATTGTAAAAAAAAAAAATCTGCAAATCACTTAGTTACATAGTTATAAAGGCTAAAATACAGCTAGATTTAACATTTATATCAGATTTGAGATGATTGGAAATTTTCCATCAGTAAATGTAAATTTGCTGATGGAAAATTTACATTTCCATCAGTAAATTTACTGATTTACATTTACATCAGTAAATGCAAATTTACTGATGGTGCCTATAGTAAACAGTGTGAGGAACCCAGTTGGAGAGTCTGCGAAAGTCCAAAGCATATTCATCAATATCACTCAATCTTACTATTATGTTTTATCTTCAGATTTACAAAAGGTCCATTTCAAAGCAGACATTGTTTTTGTTTTGGCTTGAATGAGCACAAAAACAGGTGTATTATGGAGAGCTGCATTCCTTTTCTGCAGCTGTGCATTTTGGTTATCTCTAGAACAAGTGTGAAGTCTGGACCTAGTCAAATGGGGCCCTTCATAGCACACCTGGGCCTGTCTTATTCTCTCGAGGTGAAATGTTTGCTGTGAAAGCGGCTCAGTGTCACAAATTTATTATAGAATCAATAAGTCCAAACAATCCTATGAGGTGTCTAATATTAACTCGGGAAGGATAGAACGGTAACGGCCATTTAACGGCCACATTAATGAACCCATACCAGCCCAGTAGAAGGAGCTTTAGTGTCGTGTTGGAAATGTGCAGCCAAAGTAAACACAGCTGCTCAGACTTTCTTCTGTATAGAGAGATAATCAGCTACTTTCAACAGATCTTTGCTTGAACTATCAACATTTGTTTAGTTGTGGTCAAAGTCAAAGAAAGTTACTTTCAGAATTCAAAGATCTAATCAGTTTCAAATCAAACGCTCCACTGAGTTCATTATTTCTTCTAAAAATAGGGATTTTTGCCTTTTCTGAAAGTACTCCATGCAGGATTTGACATGCATATTTTCTAAGCAACCCTGTTTGGTCTCAGATCAGATTTCAAAAAAGGGACTTGCTTTCTATGCTTGTAATTACAGGGATAAGGCTGCTTTTAGTTGCCATTAGTCACTATTTATCTCAAAAGCAGTCTGCAGCTGAACAATAACAAACATGACTGTTTCTCTTAGGGATAACTGTCACAAAACAGACTGAATTTTCTGAGTTTGGCTGGAAAACCAGTTAAAGAAGTGACTACTTCATGTGTCTACATATGAAGTACAGTGGACCACTGGTATTCACCACTGGTTTGGGGAACTGAACTGAAAACCACAAATATTTGAGATCCCCTCTAGAAACATTTAGAACTGCCCATTTTTTCAAATATCAGATGTAGCTTAATATGCATTACTACTCAGAGTGGAAACCATCTATCTTGGCACTACCACTAAAACTGGCATCCATGGTCTTTCTGGTCTACACTTTTGGGGGAATCAGACAATTCAAGCATAACTGGTGAATGTTTGGAATAGTTAGTTTACAGGGAAAAATTGTGACCGTTGTCTAACAGAGAGCATTACATATATGCTTTACTTCACCACTAACCTGGGCTATGAAGTTTTATAGAATCCTGCTAAAGAACTGTTCATCTTTTTTGTTTCAGGTGCGCTGAATTCAGCTATCATAAAGTTGCAGGACACTGGGCCACATAAGGACTAGCACCTAAATCAAGCAAAAATAATTTCAACATAAATTGGGCATGTTGTATATGAGGGATCCAGACTATAGTTTTGGCAGGTTTCTATATTTCTGTATCCATGATTGTACTGAAGAAGATTCTAACCCTGCTGCAGTAGCATGCGTTCATATATTGTATCTTTGAAGAGTGGCTAAAAGTAAATGGGCCTAAGTGTCTCAATATGTTTTATATGCTTGAAACAGGAAGTCAAGTATTAACAAGTAAAATATTTCATCTTGAGTCTGAGGTAAGTTAAATTTGTTAGAAATCAATAACTGTGGGACCAATATGTTCATAAAAATCAGTTAAATCTCTGTGTGTTTTCCAACTTAAATGTACACATTTTAAAAAATGCTTTCAGTATGAAATAATGGTACTGCTATAAAAAAGTTTTCATTTGAGGAACTTTAACACATCTACATTAGAGTGCTGATATAGATATAGGTTGGCACTGAAGATGAGCTGAGAGATCGAAAGGGGTGGGGCAAAGGAAGCATTTTAACTATCGGTATGGTAACACTATTGCTTCCCATCTGATCAGCAGAAGCGTCTCCGCCACATTCACTGGCGATAGCCTCTAGCTTTGATTAACATGAATTATGGATCCACTGTTGCATCTAAATGCTAAGTATTGTGCCACTTACGATGGAGTTTTCCACATTCTTATATCTTTCTCTTTCTTTTCTGTCCTCTTCCACTTCACTCTACACAGCAATACGACAGATTATGATTGTTACAAAGCTATTAGGGAGTGTGCTGATGAAATTTCCATACCATCATAAGCCCCTTGAGATTCTGATAGTGAGAAATTTGCCAATATTGCACATACGCACACACAAATCCTGCACAAAACGAAGACTTTAAGCTGCGAGGCATGACTGAATCAGAAACTGCCTGGGTTATGTGAGAAAACCATGATGAACACACACACACACACACACACACAGACAAAAAAAAAGTAAATGACTTTAACAGAAATAAGGCGAAAAATGGGCAAGAAAAAGGAAAGACTGTTCTGGCCTGTTTCAGTCTGCTTGAAATGAACCCTCATTGGTACTGTGATGCAGCTTTTTAAAGGATACATCAATAGGACAACTGAAACTGGACGCTGGATAATAATACCTCACTAAAAATCTTACAGCAGCTCATAAAGAGCCCAAAATCACTTTAATAGGTGCCGAGATGTTTCCTTTGGTAGACAAAAAATAAAAATAAAAAGTCAGGAAGATAGGTTGGGGTTCTGTGCATTAGTACAGGTCACTGGATCTGTCCTCAGCTGAAATGATCCTTAGGACCGCTCTCTGAAGTCTCAAACCAAGTCTATCAGTCTGTCCGGACACTCCTTCATTAGCAGGGGTACAAATAGTCCTCCTGCGGTTGGGTGAATGACATCAACCTCTCATTGGCTGCTTTACGAGCGCCACTGACCAGCGTGAGAAACCATTGGTCTGAAAACCCCGCTCAGACATGGCCAAAAAGACCCAGCTGAAGCTACACGTGAGCAGAAACACACACTGCATCCCACAGGAGATACACCGAATATAAATGCGCACACAAAGCATGGGGCGGCGCAGGGCCCGAGACCGCACATACTTTCCCATGCTGATGGCAGAGTAACAGAGTTTTATAAGTTGAACTTTCCCTCAATGTCTCGTTTTTTGGGCAGAATCTTTTTTGGAAACACACAGCAAAGGCTTTTACAAAACACTTATAACTGATGATTCAGATTGTTGTAGTTGGAGTATGAACAGAGAACAAGCACACATCACAGAAGACGTTAGGTCTCAGCCGATGTGTCTGTTTTTTTTTTTTGTTCCTCCTCCACAAGCCCATAAAAGCCCAGATCAGAGGAGCAAGATGGGGTCAATCAGGAGGCAGAAATATAGAAACCAAACAGACTCAATGAGATATAAACGAAAAGATGTGCCTTGGCTAATTGAGGAATTGAATTACTTTAGTGTGTTTATTTCATTTGAATTTATCCAGACTGTGGGAAAACGTAGGTCCTGCTAAGCTATTCATAAACCGTGGATCACTTCACATGGTGTTGCATTATAGCCACAAGTCTTAATGTATTTTATTGGGTATTTATGTTATAGTCCAACACAGTAGTGCATAATTTAGAAGTGGAAAGAAAAGGCTTCATGGTTTTCAAAACTTTTTTCTAAGCAGAAATTTGAAAAGTGGCTCAAAATCTTAGAAACCACAATTTGCAGGAATCACAACTACAAACCTTTTGGAATTTGCGTCCAACATTTTTCCACAGGAAAACACTGAAGTGTTTCTCCATTTAACTTAGGAAAACCCCTCAAGGTCACAATGATTGGATGGGAGGTTTTGTGCTTTTTATTTTTTGTTTAATGTCATACCACATTGGAGTTAGATCCAAACTTTGACTGGACCAGTTTGACTAATGAATATGAATATAAACTACTCTATCATGCCTCTGGCTTAATGTTTCGGGTCACTGTACAGCTGAAAGGAGAACTTTTGCTCCAGTCTCAGGTTTTTCTGGCTTTTAACTGGTTTTCCTCCTGAACTGCCATGTATTTGTCTCCATGCATCTCCCTTTCAGCTTTGATCTACTTCCCTCTCCCTACTAAAAAAAAAAGCATCCCCTAAGTATGTCGCTCCCACGATTCACTAGGATGGGTGTTTTCAGGATGATATGTAGGCATTTTTGTTTTTACTTTCTATAAAAGTCAGATATGTAGAAAGCCTTACTAATAGTTTCAGATTAGATTAGCTGAGATTGTCCAACCTGAATGGGAGATCTCTGCAGCTCCCCCAGAGTTGCCATGTACAACTAGCTTGCATCACTGAATAATAAACTTAATGCCTCCCTCAATTAATGAGGGCCATATCTTGGGAAGTTCACAGATTTGCCTATTTCCATTTTAGGTGTTAAAATATTTATATAAACAATGAAATAAAGAGGTGTTTTTTCCCCATTACAAAAGGTGGAAAAAACTAAGTTAGGGGAATGCATTTCCAAGGCACTAAAAACAAAACAAATGAGCTTTGTAAAAAATGTTACACTGCAATTTTCCACCAGCTTGCCACAGAAATATAAAGGAACAGAGAAACATGCCATCAAATAGAATAACCTGCAAAGAGACAGACGCTGTAATGGTCAATCTGTTATCCTACCTTTGAAATCCCCTCAATAAACAACACTTCAGTACTTGAACCATCTGTCATTAGACTCCACTCAAACTATGAGCACAAAGCCCAGACATCAAATGAACCCTTAATGCCATTTCAGCCATCATCATTTCAGGAGTAACCTAATGCGAAGGCGTACAGAACTGGCTCACTATAGACAGCCAAAGGGGTTCTTCCAAGACTTTGTAATGCAGGAGTGGATCTAATCATATTGCATAATTTCTGTTATGCTGATTTGACAATGATTATTTAGCCTCACTGCAGTGTAAAATATGAAAGGAAAATAGTAGACAGATTTCGTAGGTGCTTGTTTTGGCTTAAATTTGGATTCTGACCTGTTTGCCCTGAGGATGCACTGTCATGAACCTGGCCTGCATAATTCATAAACTGGGCCAGGATTGCATGATGTGGGACATCCAGGTTTGATGAGGGTTCCCTGAAGGCTGATTCTACCTGAACAGGATTTTCTCTCAGAAGAGGAGTGATCTCGAGCATAATAAAACCCCTAACAAAAAATAGACCATAGGGTTATGCATGCTGTGTTTTTTCTTCCTTTTTTTATATCCTCATTTAAAACAGCCAATAAAAAAAAAAAAGGACAAGGGCAATTCCACCCTTCATCTTTTAATACGCCCATATTGTTTGTAATTTAAGTTTCTTTCTATGCTTGTTGAACAAATCCCCTGTCCTTTCCCTTTTAATCTCATTCCCTCTCAAGGTGTGCAGCTCTCAGGATAACTGGAACTCACTCGCGCCAATGTAGTTCTCCACAATCCAGTGTTGACTGCCTGTTAAACAATATGCAAGGCGCCAAGCACTTAATTCCCTCTCAAAGATTTCCACTATCATATCCAACGGCACAGTAAAGCTACAGTAGGCTACAGAAGCAACAGCCGTGCCTGAGTGAATCAGAGCACAACCCCGCCTGCAGTCCCATCAGAAACATTGGCCTTTTATCACATTTTGTCATATTAGAAACAAAGGCTGGTTTTACAGATACTATTTTGTGACAGAAGTAGGCCTGTCACGATAACAAATTTTGCCGAGCAATTAATTGTCTAAAAAATTATTGCGATAAACGATAATATTGTTTCAAGACCTTTTGACACTGATTTAATGGAAATGACTAATAATGCATGTGATTTCCTGCCATAGATAGATACATTTTATTTTCAAAAGAACACATAACACTGGTATTAATAAACGAAACAAAACAACCAAAAACAAAAATAAAATGGATTCTCAGTCTCCATTAACAAAAAACGTACTTGAATAAAAACTAAACAACATAAAGCCAAAGTGGAAATAAATACTGCATTCAACCAAAAGAGTGCAGATATGAAATCTGTATACTATATTGCCCTTCAGTAATCACGAGATTTAAATAGAGAAGATGGGCAATGGTTCACAATACACAATTTTTATTTATTGTTTTTTTTGCTCCTATTTTCCCCTTAGAACGTTGGCCGCTGGTGATTTTGTAACTGATCATCCTGCAGTGTGTGGTGTGTTACAGTGGATCGTCGTGGCCGCTCCAATCTAAAGCAGGGATTTCCCCCGACTAGAAGCGTCAATGCAGCCTGTTGAATGTGACTTGTAGCCAATCAGAAAGCGCGGATTCTCCTCCGAGCTTTCTGAGGGGAAATTACGGAGGAGAATCCCAAACAGCTGACACGGCACAACCTGAAGTCCAGCGGACATTGGAGATGATATGTGGAAACAACATTAATATTTATTCAACATTTCGGTCAAAGAATATAGAAATGACCAGGAGAGGAGTTGGAGCCAAATTGCTACCGCAACCTGGTAGGTTTTCAGCTGTTCTTTGTTAACGTGATATAAATAGGTTATAATGATTTTCATTCAGTCAGGACTTTACGCTGACTCTAGCCACATGCATCACAGATAGATTCTAGTAAAGCATTGATTAATGCCTGGTTTTAAAATTAGTTAACTGGACTTGTAGCCATTATTTTGTGCCCATGTGGCTGGACACCACACGGCACAACAAACCCGATTGAACTGTTATACCTAGGATTTCTGTCAGGTTTTGAAAATGGGCCGACAGTCCGCCAACAACTCGTGTCGTGTGCGCTGGACATTACACTAAGGAAGAGCACAGGAGTTGAGCCTTTTTTCATTCAGTGTCATCAACAGAAAGAAAAAAAAGACAGGAAGAGACGATAAAGCCGATAATTAAAATGAGGTCGATAGCTTTCATTTATTGTGTGATTAAATGATTTATCATTGATCGCGACAGGCCTAGGCAGAAGACCACAAACCAATACACAATTGGCATTTGACTTTGTAAACTCAATTTACTTGCAATTACAGCTGCAAGTCTTCTCGGGTATATCTCTGTATATTTATCGTCCTTAACTATTACTATTTGCAAAATAGCTAAACTGAGTCAGGTTGGCTAGAGAGCGTCTGTGAACATTAACATTCAGGTCTTGCCCAAGATTCTCATTTTGATTTAGGCTTGGGATTTGACTGCTCACATGCAGAAAAACAATCAGAAATGTGTTTGGTAGCTTCCCCTGGGCAACTTTTAAAACAAATATGATCAAAATCCATCCAGCCTCTAGCTGTATGTTTAGGCCTGTTGTCCAGCTGGAAGGTGAACCTCATCCCACTTCTAAAGCTTCTTTGGTCCATTTATAGAGGCCAATCTATTTTCCCATTAATGACTCTATTTTCTGTCTTTTCTGAAAAACAGGATATGTACCTCATGTTGCCAACATTATGCTTGACCATTGGGATTATGAGTTCAGAATGATGTGCAAAGTTAGCTTCCCTCCACATAAATAGTTCTGCATGTCTCCTCTGACAAAAGAATTAGCCATCATATCTTTGCTGTGTCCCCAACGAGGCTTGTGACAAACTATAAATAGGAATTCTTATGGGTTTCTTTCAACAATGTTTTCTCCTTGCCACTTTTGCTGCAAGGCCAGAGTTGCTGCAGTGCATGACTAATAGTTATTAAACCTAAGCTGAGGATCTCTGCAGCTCTTCCTGACTTACCATGACCCTCTCGGCTGCTTCTCTGATTAATGGTCCCCTTGGCCGGCCCGTCAGTTTAGGCAATGTATTCAAAGGTTTGCAATTGTGGAGGACTGAATAGTGCTATGTGGGATGTGTGCTCGAAATATTGATTCATATGCTTATCACTGATCTGTCAGCTGTGTTCCTTGGTCGTCATCATGCTGTTTATTCAATAATGTTCTATAACAAACCTCTGATGTCCTCAAACTACAGCCGGATTTATACTGAGATTAAATTGCACAGCTCTGAACTAATTTGTTGACTCCTAAAGGCAACTGGTTTAACTTGATTTTATTTAGGGGTGCTAGAGTAAAGCGGACTTAATACCAATGCATACAATGCTTTTCAGATTATTTTGTGTCGAATTATTTTGAAACCTACAAAGAGTTTATCTTATACAACCCATTTATGCACGTCTTTGCATTAGTTTACCCTGGAAAATTGCATTGCAGTTTGTTCTTGTAATGTATCAAAGATTTTGCAAGGCACAGCAGATCAGCCAGACCAGGCCTTGTAAAGTAATGAGTGTTATCTCTGACTGTCTCACTGCCTCTCCAGAAACTTACGGTGCTAAAAAAAAATGGATGAAAAAATGGGAGCACAGGAAAACGAGAAAAGAGTCTAAGAAAGAGAAGACAGGGAGATGTATGAAAGAAGCGTAAGAATTTTTTTCTTGGTGGACAGCGTCCAGAAGCTATGAAAACTGTTCTTCATCTGGGGCCAAAGAACATAAGCGAAGTATTAAAAATGAACCCTCAGACCAGGGCCAGAGAGAGAAGACGACAGATGAAAGCAAATTGGAGGCAAAGGAGGAAAGAAGGGCTGAAAAGAAAAAAAGAAACTAAAGACAGAAAGACTGTCAATAGCCACTTCTTCCGCAAATAGCTGTTGGCGAAATGTTCTGTAATCTTCACTTTAAATATATATATGAAATGGAAGAGAAATTGCTTACACAACACCCAAAAATGCGTCAACAAGTGAGGTTAAGGTCAGCTAAATGGGGAGCTGTTATGGTTGGTTCACTTACCTTGATTAAGTGGAGAAACATCAGCAGCAGCATGAAAAAAAGAAAGAGACAAAGAGACATTGGTTAATTATCTATACAGATAGGTTTATTTTTTTCATATACAACAATGCAATCAGTTTCACAACCAATAGGAAATTAGATTCTGGCTTCATATAATTTTTTTAGTGCTTCACACTTACTATTAGAATAACGGATGGTGACTAAACGCAGAGCAATGTCTACAAGGGGGAAAAACTCAGCTAATTGTTCCCAACACATTATTAGTTGACAGAGAAATATGGGGCTAATTTCCAGCTGTCACTGCTTTATGAATTTCTTCATTTTGTGGACAGTCAATTAAAACTGTGAAAGGCAATAATTTGGAGCTTATTGAATAAAAGAAAGAAAAAAAAACATCTTGTAAAGGCAAACCAGACGCTTGAAAATATATTTAAAATCAATATAAGGCAAACTAAGAATTACCTCCTTCTTTGCCCCAACAGTTTTTTCAGATTAGCTTTTTTTTTTTCTCTCTCTCTTAACGCTGGGTGCAGGTTCACAGCAGAAAAGAATTAAGATTGCAAACAGAAACTAATCATAGTAATAAGAAGTTTGACACATGACTGAGAAGAAAATCCCAAACATGTACACACGCCTGCTGGGCCACCCCTGCGAAATACCATTTCATTTGAATGTGTCATAATGACTAATTTCACAAAAAAACATATTAATGAGAGTCTCTGAAAGTCACAGGCACTGTGAAAGGCTGAGAGATAGCCACCTAATTAATGGAGGATCCATGAGTCGCCCTAATTACTGTTTGGTTAGGCCCAAGCCACCAGCCTCTCTTGTTTTCACGTCCGTTGCGATGCCGGAGAGAAGACTGACCGAGTAGAGCAAAATCAAAACCTTCTTACGAGCATGGCGAGAGGCTGATGAACAACAGGAACTAGATGCAGGGTGTCAAAACTGTAAACAACAATCACTCCGCTGATAGCTACGAGGATATAACACCGCTGATGCACACAAACAGGGAAGGGTCCGCGCTGAGCCACAAGCAAACACTTCGAAGCCAACGTGCTGCAAATCTCCGGCGGCTTTCAAAACAAAGGTATTAATCATCATTACACACATGCACACAAACACAGAGCACGGGTGGGCCGGGGACGGCGAGCCTTGGGACTCATCAGAGAGACACACTGACACCTCAGCTCAGCTCTTACTGCCGCTGTCATGGCAACCAAGGTCAAGTGGTCCAAAAGCCGGGTGAGAGTGCGCATGCATGAGAGGCAACTGTAACACGCTCCCAGAAGAACGGGCTGGAAATAATGAGCTCGTCGCTGTCAGGATGGTGCAGGAAGTGAAACCCAAATCCCTCGGCGGTGCAGCGCAGCACGCCGCTACCTGTCCAGAACAACAAGCTGCCACACACCAAAATATTTTACCAGACTCGACTGCTAAACAACAATTAAGCCCCGAATAATTGTAGTCTTCTCAGCGTGGGTAATTGCTGGTTATGAACTGACTCATGCAATTCACCTAGAATTGCTATTTCATGAATTAAATTGAATGAGTGAAACACCTGTGAAAATTTTAAGATGTAAAGCATAAAGAAGCATCTTCTCCTATGATGAGAAGCAAAACCTTTAACAATATAATGTGCACCGCAAAACTATTGAATCCCCTTGACATTTCCCACTGTTATACATTTTACAGCCACAAACCACAAAAATTTTTTTTTTGGGGGGGGGGGTAAGACGAGACGAGATTATTTTGTGATAGATCAACAAAAGATAGGACACAAATGAGATGGATAAGGACAATGAGGGAAATGAATAAGAGAGCAAAGAACAATAATTCTATATTTCTAAAACAAACTTAAGGCTTAAAACCTTCATCTTTTGTGACAACATGCACAATCAAATGGATGTTGCTCCATAAAACATGTCTAGTTGCAGGTCCAAGAATTTTAAGCTTAAAATATTAAAATGAATAGAGCAGAGATAAATGAAAAACGGCTAACATTATAGTAAGAATGTCTAAGGTGGAAGTATGCTTTTGAGGCAGATTGATGAAAATGAATGGTCTCCAACAGGACTTGAACTCTTGGAGACCATAAAAGTCCAGAGAGTATTCAGAGAGTATTGTATTCCACTACATCACCATGCACTTTGAACGCAGAGTTTTATTCATCTAATTATTGTGCAGACAGATAGTTTGGTGCCTTTGGATTCTTCATGATAAACTTGCATAATAACGCACTATTGACACCATGTAAATAACAGCAATGCAGAAATGCAAACAAAGACTTTGTGGTTCTTGTTCTACAAATCTCTTTACTAAACAGAGCTTTACTTGAATATCAAGTATTTACATCTCAAATCCTGTCTATTTCTGCTTAAATCAGATTCATCTGGTGCATTTCACAGAGTCTGTATTCTTTAGTTTTCAGGTTTTATAACAAGTACTCCAATGTAGACGGGTCAAAAGTCAGAAACCTGTTCTTTATGTCAGACTCATCTTCAAACCTTCAACTAAAGAAATATCCCTGACAAAGAACAACCCTTTTGGACACCCTTCAAACACAGACTAAACACAATGTCAGTGGTGACTTTGTGCAGAGGATATGAAGAGGGAACTTTTGAAGTTGAAGTTCAGCAGTCTGCTCCATATACCCCAATTTATTCATGCTTCAGTCACTGAGGAATCTATACACTGACTCCAAACATGTTGTCTGTCAGAGCCGCTGTAATCTTCAGCTGAGTGGTGTCACTCCAAACTAAATCTGTCACAATCTACTCAAGAGGCACAAAAGTACAAAGCAACATTTCTCTACCCTCATCCATGATTAAAAAAACACAGGCCCCTCATCAGAGACGGAGCCTGTCGAAAAATTTATATGAATTTGAGGATAAAAATACAAGCCTGTGGAATGAACAGGGATTTCAAAAGCACTTTGAAAAGCTTACAAAACGTGTTCACGAGTCACAAAAGGGGTGAATGTTTTGACGTGCGCTTACTTTTCAAACTGACACAAAACAAAAAGTTTAAAAAGGTTTGGCAGCCCTCAGAAATATTCACCGATAGTAACGGAGGTAAATCATTACAAACTCGTATGTAAATCAGATATCTGCCAAACAGGCTTGGGCCAAATTGAGATTCTAAAGGTGTCGTAGCCTCAAGCATAGCTCACAATATTTATCAAGCAACTAGAATAAAATGTCAAATTAAATGTGGAACTGAGGACATGAGAGAAACATGGTAAAAAAAAAAAACAATGACAAATTAGAGTAAAAATGTACTTTAGCCAAGAGACAAAATATGGCATCTTATCTTCAATGACATTTAAAAATAAGTCTAAAAATGTATTACAACTATCACTAATGTGTAAAACAAAACAAACTAGCAGAAAATGTTTAAAGAGACAAAAATATGAAATTAAATCTCATGTTTGGTCTCAGCAGAGGACTGAGGGGTTGTAGCAAGTACTGTAAAGGAAAAAAATCGGACAAATAGCTTGGATTAAAATCCATAATACTTTTAAAAAGTAAAAACCCTTTAAAATCAGTTCTAATTCTCACACGTCTAATGTGCTTATTTTAGAATTGCTGACGTGTGCTGTCGTTAAGGCAGCATTTGTAGAGGAGCTGTGCTTTTCTTATCAACACTAGGAAGCAAGGCATTGAACTAATCAATTCAATATGTCATAAAAGTACATATCAGTGACCCAGCATCGAACTGAAAGAACCGGGTAACAATGAAAATGTGCTTCAGATGATAAAACACAAACTTTGACATTTCCTATGTGATATTGGACAATTTGAGTTATTTTAAATGTTACTCAGATTTATTTTTACTTGTTCTGAAGGGACCATTGCCAATGCTTCTTCTCTGACTGAGCAAAAGAAAATTATTTGCCATCAATGACCCTGTATCTGACAATTAAAGCGTGCATCTACAATAGAGTTGTGCATGATCATCACATCACATTGAAAATTACTACCATACTTCCTAATGTCACCACCAATACCAGATTAGAAACCGTGGGACCCAAGCCTTGTGCCTTGTGGAACACCATAGCTGGACTCATTACACTTGGATAATAATTCTACAACATATTTCTTTTGATTGATATGCCAACTAAGGAAAGTTCTAGCGATTCAATTATGTCCAAAGCCTTACCAGTGAAATGTTGTAATCAACTGTATCAAAAGGTTCTCAGGGTTCTATAATGCATTTTCTCTGCTTCAAAAACCTTCAACAATGCTCTTTCTGTAATACAATTAGAACTAAAATCTAATGTTATGCCATCCTTCTCTTTATAGAGTGAAACCAGGAGTATGACAAGTTGATATTAGCTGATTGATTAGTCAGGCTCATGTAGTCAGAAAGCAGTTTGTAGCTTACTAAGTAGCTTACTAAGTTTAGTTTTAAAACCCAGTGGCTTTACTTTGAGAAGCTGCTTCAGACACTCCTGCAGTAGCCACACCAGGATTGTCCATGTCTTTCAGGACCAGAAACGGTTCCACAGAACAAAATTAATTTTTCCTTTAAATGAGAAAGGAGGCAATTAATCTTCTTTCAGACACTTCACCAGCAGTGACCACTTACAGGCAGCGGAAGAGGTAGCATTGTGTTGCTCTGTGCTCCAGGTAACCAAAGAAATTTCATGCCAGTAGGCACTTTCTCTCACATTTCAATTAAAAGACTTTAAACTGTAGGAATGACATGACAGAAAATTTTTGTGGTTTCATGACTTGGCATATCTTCATACAAGAAATCATATAAAGCTGCCATTGATTCTCCAAATCGGAATTTCTATGAGTTTTTTCCACCTTCCTTTCTCCGCGTCTGCATTACTGATCCAGAGTGTCTCCTTCTCTGGTGTGTTAATTGCCGGAGCAGGAGACAAATCTGACCTTTTCAGTGTAATCATCCCTTTGGCTCCATTAAGATCTACACCTCAGACCCAATCACCTGCACACACACACACACTAAAACTCAAGCACAGCTCAGTAAAACACCACACGTACACACACACCACCGGAGGTTAATCACAAAGTGGAAGTAGCTTGAGCCAGAGACACGATAATCAGTCTGTTCCCTCTGGACATTCCCACTGTCTCCTCAGCTCCAATGCAAAAGGCCTGTACAGCCTCTAAAAACAACAAGAAAAAGCGCAGAGAAATATCTCATACTGTCTATATTCTTTTCTACTTAACAGTGGTTTGGCATTGCACATGGGTTGTAAAGCAAACTCCACACATGACGAGAAATCTGCGGCTAATGAATCACGACGACAGTGACTTGCGGTGTTCATTTTCGGATGATAAAATCACTAAGCGAGGATTACATGCACGCTCGTTGTGTATGTTGGCAGGTGTCAGGCATGCTGAACGGTGCTGTGCGAAGCAAAGACGGGAAATGGTGATGCACAGCCGTCCTCCAACAAAAACATTCAAGGCCCATTACAGCCCCAACTGGTAAGAGACAAATGGATTTCTGCCATGATCTCCGACTCCGTCAAAAGTTATTTGGTTGAAGGAGAAAAAGATGCTTCTCCTGTGGAAAGATCAAGAACAGATGGACCGACTGAGTTCAGAGGAGAAAGAGGACAAGGACGGGTCGTCTTCTGGCATTCTGGGTAAGACCAGTGACATGGACGGAATTAGACTTCCACTCACGACACCACACACACTGCGAGTGATTAGATTTACTGCCAGATGAGCACACATGCATTGCTGCATCAACACACACACCATCTGAAAACAGAAACACACACACGTCCCATCAATTACGAAAGAGGCATCCAGTGATCAGTGAAAGCTGAGTTCTGGCTATTAGTCGAGACAGCATGTTACAGATGGTGCGGCTCACACCCTTAACTCAACCGACCTTCTCCGTATTCTGTCTTCTTTAAGAGAGAGGGTGGCATAATTAATAACTGGTATCATTCCAATAAAGCCATTAGTGGTCACTACATTTGTGAATTCGTGCACACTTTCTCTCTCACGGTTTGTTTCACTTTGCATCCCTCCGTCTCTTCCTCTTTCTGTGATTGATGAACACAGAAAGAAGTAGACCACATGAGAGCTTTTACACACATACAATCTATAAAAAAAAGGAAAATAGGTCTGCTACAACAAGGTAGACCAAGGTTACACAAAAAACATGGCCCAGCCTCAAAATCCATTCATTTAGCTTTGAACAATGACTCCTGTCTTGAGCAGTGTGAGCCCATAACATTGGTAAAAGTGATCAAAGTAAAGAAAGAATTAAAAGTCTCTACACTTCTACATAAATTTTAATTTATATGCCAATAACTTACTGAGACTTTGAGTTTTAATGATTTAATGTTGATGAAAAAAGATTTTAAAAGCAATATACAACACTTTGCTAATTTATAAATGCCCTGTATAATTTGTTCTCAGTATAAATACAGCAGGTCTTTAAAGGCTTCAGGAAGGAAGACAGTCAACACCCCAGGGATAAAGCTGTGGAGAAGTTTAAAACAGGGTTAGGTGATACAATATTGTCCCAAATTTTAACTTCTGATTGACCACAGTTCAGTTTGAGAAAGAAAAAGCATAAGGCACAACTACAAGCATACCAAGACCTGGCTGTCCACCAAAACTTTAAACTGGGCAAGAAGAGCAAAAATTTAAAAAGACCAATGATCGACGATCGTCTGCTTTATGGAAGAGTGATGATAAAGTCACAGCTGAAGGTAAACAATATGATATCCTGTTTGCATTTGTAACAAGGCGTATAAGATGCACAACAGTGGAAGAGGGCACTTGGAACAGATGAGACCAAAACTGAACCTTTGGCCTCCAAGGAAAACAGTATGCATGGATAGAAACTAATGGTGAACATCATCCTGACCGGACCAACTCTATGGTCAGGTGAAACTTATAGGTGGCATATTCATGCTGTGGGCACTAGGGAAAGTGGCCAGAGTCCATGGGAAAATGCAGGACTATCTTGGTAGAAAACGTGTGTGAAGTTGGAAATAACACCACTACACCAGAACAACACCAAACACATCAAATATCTAAAGACACTTGATGTCAACAGAGTCTTCATCCAGTCTGACAGAGTTTGGGCTATTCTGCAAAAAGAATTTGCAGACATATCAGGTTGATATGTAAAACTGGTGGAGACAAACTATAAATATTATAGAAATACAAAATGACGCTTGTACTTTGGTCATCATATATAATTCTAATAAAGTGCATTAAGGTTTGTGGTTTCAATGTAACAAAATGTGAAAAAACTTTAAGAAGCATGAAAACTTTTACAAGAGTCTATATCCAAATCTACTTAATCTTACTTAACCACCACTATTATTAGAGGAAAATACATTTCTGTGGCATCCAGGAAGCATGGGAGGTTAAGAAAATACCACAGCTGCCAAATTTAATGCTGGCCAGAGATCTTAACCGCATGCCAAACCCACAGGCTGCACATAAGAAGTGGACAGGAAGGCTGAGCTGGAAAGTTAAACCTATCTGCCAAAAACAGATCACTCTGAGGCCTGATATTTGGTTAATTATGGAAATATTTTAATGCTTTCAGAAGGACCCCCAGGACACCGAGCACAGGAAGTGAATGTTGATAGAGACATGATAATGAGTTGGAAAAGGAACTACTCTGCACATCATAGGGAACTCTTGACAGCAGATATGTTCCTAAGGGGTGGGATCCATTTATTGTCAAAGATATTTTGGATTTCCTATTCCTTTGGCCTGAATTTATGACATTTCTGTCCAATATACAGCAATGTCAGAATTAAATATGTAGGGTTTTATTTTCTTTGGCCTTTTGAAATGCTGACCTCTTTTTTCGCTCTACTTTAAACTGTCAAAGGTGGTTCAAGTGGTACAGTAAACAAGTGGTTGTTTCCCTCTCTGTTGGATTCCAGTGGGTTAAACGTATTGATTTTGTTGAGTCAAAGTATTAATAGCAGGACTGTACCCATACAATCTGCCCTGACAGTAGACCAAGCAATTATTCATGTATAATTCCCTTTCCTTCAATGCTCCAGTTGTGGTGGAGGACAGCCCCACTCTGAAGTTACGCAATGAGATGAATATATAGAGAATGTGTGAAAAAAAAAAAAAGAAGCAAAATTCAGACAGGAACTCTTTAAGCAGTACAAACGGTGTTCTTTTCCCGTTGAGCAAAAAATCCATAATATTATAATGTATTCAAAATCACTCTTGCTACACATACTGACAAAACCACTGCACCTGCGTACTGTAAAGCAGAGCTAAAACAAAGCCACATCTATATGCTGATTTTTCATTTTCTCCCTGTTCCCACTTCCCCTGCGGATGTGGAGTAGTAGCATATGCTCTGTAATGACTCAGTGCGGCGCAGCTTTTAGGGGTAAATTGATGTCAGTGACATTGTTGTAAGTTTGCATAAAACTGTCGGAGAAGGATGAAGTTTTGTTGGCATGTTTAAGGGCAAAGCAACACTCTTTAGATCCTCAAAACAAAGCTAACCCTTTTGGCAATCCTACACTAGCATGACAGATTTACAGCTGAGACCATATATTTACATACAATGTCGACAAAGTCAAAGGAGAGAAACATTTTGAGGGTTTTTTTTTTATTACTTTCTTAAAATTCAGAAGATTATGTGAACTAAAACTGACATACATGATTTTAAGAAATTTTGGAAAGCCCCGATGATGGGGCTATGACGTTGTCAGCTTATGTTAGAGTAATTCAGACCATTTGAGTTAAACATATGTACACCTGTGGATGTAATTTGTAGCAACACGGCAAAAGCACTGCTTCTGAGAGAGACATTTTAGATATATGTAAAGAAATCTGGCAAAATGTCAGGAAGAGAATTGTGGACCTTCACACGAATGGCTCATGCTGATATATATAGGTATACCAGAACCCTAAAGGTGACACATTGATCTGCTAAAGCAATTATATGCAAGCATAAAAAGCATGGCCAATAATTATTTAGTCACTCAGGAACTTAAGGTGTGTGGCAAAAAGTTGAGCATTATCATGAAAAGTGGTAATAACTGCTTGAATTTCATAAGCCTCTCTGTGAAATAACCAAAAAATTCCACACAAGGAGACAAAATCACTGAATCCCATCAGCTGAACGGAGAAATAAAATTATTCCTTGGTACAGAGTCAGCACAACCACTAACGCCTCCGAGTTGAGCAACATCAAAATGCAATTTAATATCAGCCGTTTTAGAATCTGGTGCAGCCTGGTAAAACCTAAATAAATAATAAAATAAAAACGTGCACAGCATCTTATGGCAACCGTTTTTCTGGAGGGGTTTGAATCAATATAAAGACATTTCTGAATTTCACATTTCATGGACATCCTTGGGCCAGATGAAAGGAGTTTATTTCATGCTCAAAGATGGAGGCCACAGTTCTGATTGGAAGCCAATTTCATTTAGGGTTAAGTCGTTGGTTTGTGGACCTGCGCCTGCTTGACGTGACAGATCAAGGTTAGGCGCCAACCAGCAAATCGCCACGGGCCACACCAGAGAGTACCCACAGCCACGTCAACAGATGATGCACCAAGCTTTAATCTGAAACTGATCAACTTGAGGGCTGCACAGGAGGAAGCAACAGCTTGAGTTTGTTAACACTTTAAATTGTTGGAAGTGGGAGACGATGACGACTCCCCCGGTTTCAGCTCAAACCAGACGCATTTGTCAAACTCTGGACACAGGGTGATCTTTTCATTAAGGGAATATCTGTGCCCTGACATTTACAACACCCGTTAAAATGAAGATGTATTACATATTTCACAAGGTGGCAAGGAAAGCATCCATCTCTCCGCCTCGCCATCTCTCCCCCCTCTGTCTCCCATCTCCCATCTCTTCTGCTCATGAAGTGTTGTACAGTTAGTGGCATATTAATTTAAAGCGCACTGCATTAGCCTATCCTGGATGAATATGCTAATGAACAATTTTGAGGCTTGATGAAGTATTTTTATGAGAGGCTGTAAAAGTATTTTTGGGAAATTCACTGTCAGGTTCAATTGCTTAAAGTGACTAGCCTCACAGAACCATATTTCACTTTGCCATAATAAAAGGGAAGCAGAGAAGGGCTGATGTAAAAACTGAGCAAGATTTAAGTGGCAGGTTTTATGGGCCACAGTTTTGTTAAATTAAGTTATCAGTGACACTGTTTTTAATCAAACATAAACAAAGTGATTCCAACAGCTCTGTTCTTAAGTTAACAATTGACTCTCATTCACGTCGGTTTGATGCTTTATGTTGCCATAAGATGCCACAGCATCTTATGGCAATCTCCATCTTTGAGCATCATGCTCAAAGATGGAGGCCACATCTTTGAGCATGACACTCCCAACTACTTGGGAGTTTGACCAACCAAACTCCCAAGTAGGTTTTGGCCTTTTTAATATTTATATTTACAAATTCCAAATCACCTTTTAGGGACTTCTTATAGTAGGCGCTTTTTAATGCATTCTTCTAATGCGTATGTAATGATTATACAGCAACATTATACTGCACCAACACCTGCAGTAAAAATGCAAAGTAAATAGTTAATGAACACTAAAAAAGAAATTATTCCCAAATGACTTACAGATGGATACAACACTCTTAGAACAGCTACATGTTTAATAAACTCAAGCATACAATCAGACTTGTTCAGGGAAAAATTTCGACCTGTCCTGAAGATGTGATTATCAGAGAGGAGAATATTGTTCCATCCAAACAGATTACTATGTAGTAAATAAAAAAAACTGTGTGTATTTATGTTAATTTTACCAACTAGAGCTTGCAGCAGATAAAAATAAAAAAAAATTACAGCAGAGCAAAAACAAATTTTTACTGCAGAAAAGTTCTGCCCAGTTTTATGGCCTATCCATTTATGGGGAAAAAACTGCTGGCCTCCCATTGTCCACAGACAGATTTTAATGGAAAGCTGAGTGGAAGGAAAAAGTGTGACAGAGACAGTCTTCTGAAATTGCAGAACCAAAGCTCAATCAAGAGGTTTAGAGAGCTTCAGAAGGTATGAAGTGTGGATGAAGTCAGTGCTTCCAGAGGAAGATTAGAGCTGTGTGAATTTTTTACAGTGCTGGTGTCGGTCTGCTGCTCTTTACTTTGCCCAAAGTCAACATTTTAGAGCGCTTTGTTTCCCTCTACTAAAACAAAACTATATTAAAGGATGAAAATGGGGATATAAAATGATAAGCATGATAAGCATGTTCATAATGGAGGGTAGTTTAAAATAAGAAAGTTCAGATAAGAAAACACCTCTTATCTGAACTAAATGAAGAATTAAGATGATTTTCAATTAAATGTAATTTAAATCATTTTGTAGAATATTATGTAATGTAATGTAATGTAATTTTATTTATATAGCACATTTTCAGCAACAAGGCAATTCAAAGTGCTTTCCCCAACTTATAAGGTTTATAATATGGGCTTTGCTTTTGGTTTGCTGTTTTTAGATGCTCATATTAAAAACAGTATTTACTAGCAGCTCCTTTTAAATCTCATATGCTGTAATGTTATTTAAGAAAAAAAAAAAAAACAAGTCCAATTTGCCCGTTCTGAGTTGCCAAGATCAAATGAGCTCTGGTAAAATACAGGCAACTGTGTGGCTGTTTTGTTTATGATGCAGGTCAAACAATGAAAAAGATCCGAAGAAGTGGAGGTGGAGTAACCGATCAATATCCATTGAAAGCATTTACAAGTTTATGACACAACAAAACACAGCGCATGTATCGCAGACAGGTTTTACAACTGTCTATAAAAAAGTTAAGACAGAAAAAGCAGAGAGAGCACAAAGAAACTGCAAAAATATATTGATAACACCGAGCTTCAGTGTGGAAACTGCTGTTTCTTCTGTATATTTCTATAATCATCATGCATGGCTATTGTCTTTGGTTAGTTATACTTTGCTTGATCCAGAACATAACCTTAGACATTAGTATAGCGACTTAGGAACCCTGCAGTCTTATGTTCTTGGAATATTTTTGCTGACAGTTAATGACTGTAATGGTGCTGGTAAAACAGCGTATGGCTTTATAAAATGTATTGCTTCCTCCCTGTCATCTCTCAGGAGTGTTACCAATTTGGTCACAAATGCATCCTAATTTCTTAAAGGTGCACAAAAAACAATCTGTGGTCTCATCAGCGCAAAACTGTCATTCGAAGAAAACAATAAAGAAGTCAGCTTTCTGTGGTTCAACAGCAGACATCCATCAGGCCCATATCCTGGTCTAAACCAATCAGAGAAGGTGAAGGCCAGGAATCAACCTCTGATTGGCTGTGGTCCAACTGTTCGTGTTACACTAAGTGTCATGGTTTCATAAAATTCACTTCAAGCTTCATTTCCTGAAATGAGTAAGACAATACTCAATTATTTCATGATAGATATTTTTAGCTGTAATTCTAAATCAGCATCGGATCAGATAAACATGGTAAAACATATAGGAAATGTTTCAATAGAACAATGATTCTCAGCGCACTAACAGTCCAATCAGATTCAGATGAAGGCTATGACATTTCCTAATGAGTTGTTTTGGAGGGTTTGCTGCTGGTAGTAAATGTACAAACTTAAAACATAATATATATGAAACTGTTACACATTTCTTGCTGTGGAGGAACAAAGCCAGAACTCAACTGAATCAACTGGGTTTTCTCAGAAAAGATTTTACAATTTGACTTAATAAACTGACCTTGCATTATAAAGAATGTCTGCAATGTATGTTTTTGCTATTACTTTAAATTAAACGGAAATGTATTATTTATGTTCATGAATTGGATTAATTTGCCGATTAATGTGCAGTGACAATACATTTGTAGCAAACTGCCACAATATAAAACTGAATGAAATTAAATGGGTAAAAAATATCAGTAAGCCAATTTCAACATAGCAGTTGACTGACAAAAACACTTTCAAAAAAAGGAAAAAGTTTACAATATGAATAGTTAAATCTTGACATCTACTGATATCTTCAATAAATGATTGAAAATAAGATTTTTTTTTTTCCACATTCACAAACAGAGCAGGCTTTTTTAACAAAACAGTGAATATTCAATTCTATATAATACTCGTTGCTCATTGTGTTTGCTAAACCGGTAATGTGGCAGAAGCCTTAAGATGAGAAGCTCTGCACAGAGCAAGCTCCTTTGTCATGTCTTTCTCCTGACACAAGGAACCATAACATCTTCCAATTAAAGAGAGGAGCCAATGATAAATGAGTAAGGACAAAGACGGGTCGACGAGTCTAGAAAGCACCGAGAAAGTGGAGATTTTAAGACTCATCCTGTGCCCATTTTTAACGCTCCCTCCCCTCCATGCCGTCAGCACTTATTCCTCTATGAAAGCCTCTGATCGAAGGGAGATTTGCATGATTGCATTTTCCATACCTTGCATTAATAGTGCAGCAGGGATGAATAGCTAATGGCCTATCACATTTAAGTAGCCATCTCAAATAGCCATCATATTACAGCTCCCTCAATTTACAAATGAAACAGCTCTTTCTCTCTCGCTGTCTCTCTGAATCATCTTCTCCAAATAGACACCTGGTCCAGTCAGGTTTTCGAAATATCTTCAAATCTAAAATTTGGGTTAATATGAGAGTGTGATGTTGCACTCTAACCTGGTAAAATACCATCAAAAGTAAATTGCATTGTGTTTATTAACATGGAAAATGTCCCGACAGACTACAATGATATAGTAGTTGAAATATCTGTAAACTCTGTTTTACCAGTAATTTTAAGTGCTTAGATTACGTACACTGTAGCATCTTGTTGGCTCTTCCTTTATTTTATATATTTAAAAAAGTGTAACCGGTTTATCCAGACAAAAATACAAATACTCAGAGCTGATGGCCTCAGGTATTAACTATCAATAATGGAGACTGATTTCCTTTCCCTGAGTGAACAGTTTGAATCCTTACACCAAAGGGAGCAAAAGAAAAACGAAAACCAGATTTTTTGGGAGATTTATTTTCTCTTTACTACATTTTAAACAACAGACATGTACAACTGCAACAGGCAGAAGGGTTTTATAAATAAATGATAAAGTGTATCTATTTATTTATTTTTTTCAGCATATATTATTAACTGTAATGGGAATCAAAGTGGTACTAGCTGAGGCCAATTCTCAAACAATTTAAAAATCCTAATAAGTTCAGGGACCTTTTAGGGCAGAGCTTCCAAAAGCATTGTAAGTGAATCCCTACTTTATTCATTAGCATCTTGTACTTTTTTTTCTGATAAATATAGTAAAACTCATGACTGGATTTATAGAAAATAATAAGTATGAAGAAAGGCAAAATGGTTTAAAGGCTACAGAATGAATAAAAATAATGTGAAAGGGGGCTCAGAAAACTTTATTTTTAACTGTTATTATTAGGATTATTTTCGCTGTCAGAAAGGCTGGATAGGTCCTTTGAGGAAGAATCCAATTTAGAAAATTTTACTGCCTGTGCAAGAGTCAAAGACTAAATGTATTTTGTGCTTTTTGCTTTGCTGTACTATTATATTTGTGTGTATGCGTGTGCGTGTGCACGCGTGTGTGTGTGTCTCAGCAAATGCTTGAATTGTTTTCCCATTTTGCTAACCATGGGGCACGAAACCTCATACCGCAAGGTCACAGAGACCACAGTCTATTCATATTTTTACTCTCCTCGGGTTATGGCAAGCTCCTGCTCTAACCCCTTCACACCACCACAACCCTTTTTACTGCCTCCCACTAGACAACAGTTTCCGTAATCATCTGAATCTGCTGCCAACAGATTTCCCACCAGACTTTACAACCTTATTGAAGATTAAGACGATCGGAAAGGGAGATACTCCCAATATACACACGTTACCAAAGGGCTGCAGCTTCACATTGAAATACACTTACAAAATTCTTGCGTATAGCGGCTTGACTATATGGACATTTTTTTTATTAGTGGCTGGTTTATTGGTGCTCTGACAGGACTTTGGAGCAAAGAACAGTTCAGGCAGTCACAGCCTGGACAAAAGAAAAGATGACGTCAAGGTGGTAAGGATGGAGCGAGGAAAGGACAAATCGATTGAGGGAAGGAATTGTGGACCCAGTAAATGGGGGAGGATGAATGAGAAGAGGGGAGAAAACAAGTAAAAAAAAAAAAAGAATGTAAGTCAAGGGGTGAGAATGTATAAGCCAGAGCAAATAGTTATTACCAGTCTCTGAAGGGTGGCGGCGTGAGCTGAATAGACTGGGACTTGAAAACCACTGTTACCGACGGAGATAGGGGACTGCTTCACAGCCTTGCAATCTGACAAAGGCTTAGTACATAATGGAAGCAGACCTCCGACAGCAAAAAGAAAAGAGAAAACACACACACACACACACACAGGAGCTTCAGCACACTTTAAGAGCTGAAGATCAGATAAGTCCAAATCCTCTTCAAATCCAACAAAGTAAATGTTTAAAAGTCAAAGGTGTTTATCACTTATAGATTGTAAAATGTGAACTTTAATGTGAGACGCTGAACACACCTGCCGACCCTGGAATATTAAGGGAGATGACAGCAGTCTCATTTGTGTGCTGCCTGACAGTTCAGACAAAAACTGGTTTTATGCCAAAGTTATGACCAGACCTCTCTGAAAGGTTGACAAAACTGAAAAAAGTTCATTAATTAACTGAAAAATTACTGGAATTTCAACAACAAATGGCTCTTACTGAATCATCTTTTTGAGTACAGACCCATCTATAAAAGGTGATCTCAGACAGTCGAAATTAACCACTCGACAAAACAAGAATATCATTTCAGCCTAAAAAGGTCTTCAGCAAAGACTCCACGAAGGTACACCGTCTGCTTTGGATTTCATGTTTACCTCACTGACACAAGGGGCTCGACTGAAATGAGGATAAGTTTCCAGAAAAGAGGCAACTTTCCAGGAGTTCCTGAACTCGCGTTCTGGAAACCTGAAAGCCTGTATTTCTTTAACAAATAATTAAACTTTTCTCATTAAAAAGGGACATTTGCCTGGTCTCAGTAAACAATGCAGCAGGATATTGAGTTCAAGATCTCGTTGAAAGACTAGATAAAAGCAGAATGTATTAGCCACCATAATTATCAGCACTTCTTGTAAATAATAAACATAGCCATTATGCCTGTAGCACAACCTCCCACTGCATAAATTAAATAGGCTGTCGAAAAGAGGAACATTTTACATGAAGAATTCACTGTAACTTAGTAAATAAGAAATGTCACAACTGCTGGCAAAACACTCTTAATACTCCTCCTTTTGGCAACAGAAGCGCACCTATAGGAGAATCTTCTCCTATAACAGTTGATAGCACTGGAGCATAGAGAGCAAGAACACTATGACCATTTCTCTTTGCATATCACTGTAGATCAGGAGTTTCCAAAGTGCAGCCCGTGGCTCATTTGCAGCAATTGTGATGATTTTGTGCAACCTCAACTGCAACTCAATCTTGATCAAATTTGATCTGCCGGAACATCAGATCAATTGGTGCAAAAAAAAAAAAAAAAAGTGATACGTTTCACAAAACACATTTTTCTTTTCAAAATATACAGTTTTTGTGGCTGTGTTGCCCAAGTGGCAAAACATTTGGACACCACCGCTCCAGATCGTCAAAAGTCATTTCATTTTCTTCAGGTTACCCCCTGGGTTTTATACAGGATTTAAGTTTGGAGACTAATGGCAAAAAAAACAAACAGATTTTGTGTCTGGTGAAGCATTTCAGTTTATATTTTCTAGTATTAAACAATTAAATTAAAGGTACATTTACTTTAGAACATTTTGGGGGATCGACACATTTGGAAGGTGCCACAGGTGAGAAAAAGACCAATTAATAGACTATTTGTCCCAAAGAGCATCTGCTATAAACCAGGTGAGCAACAGAAGCAAGTAATAACTCCAATTTACTTTGTTATTGAAGTCCCACCACAGAGCACTGCTTAAAATACCAATTTAAAAAAGCAAATCAGCCACACAGTAAAAAGCTTCACCCCTAGAGACATATATCCCACCAAACAAATCAGAGCAGACACTGAGTCCCCTTCATCTATTTAGTATGCTGTGATACCCTCACTTTCTTTTCTTCTTATTTGGTAGAAAATGCCTTTCTTCTGTTTCTCCACACCTTAAAAAACCTTTAGTAATTTTCTTAATCTAAGCCCGATTTTGAACATTTGCATAAAAATGTTCACTTTGGAGACTTCCGAAACAGAATGCTCCCTTTAATACGCAATTACTCCCATGAATAGCAGCGGCTAATTACAAAGGTGTCAGACAAACAGGTAGCAGAGCAGAGGGAGGCCTCCGACACAATGGCCGAGGTGCCGGTCCGTCACATGGGACGGTGCGGCTCAATGGAAAGCAGTAAATTCATTACGGCAGGCTTCATTACACCCTGCTCCTTGGGCCCTGAGTCGTGTTCTCCCCTTTGCTCTCATTTGTGGGGCGGGCGGATGTGCTGTGGGTAAGAAGGAGGCAGATCACACAAATCAGAGCAACATGGGGAGCGGGGGCAATGCTCAGGGAGGGAAGGCAAGGAGGGAAGTGGGGACAGGAAGGAAAGAGGGGAAGCACAGCTACACAAGAAAAGAATAAAGGACTATTATAGAAAGAGGTAGTGAGGTGGAACAAGGCCATGAAGACATGTGCTCATTTGATGATAAAGAAATGAGTATATAATAGAATATGTCTTTTGTTTTATTCAAAAAGACAAAAATTAAAAATTAAAAATTACAGTTCTGCTCCTCAAATGGAGGTTAAACGCCAGGTTTCCAGCATGGTGCAACAAGGGCAGCCAAGCCCCGTGGTCTCTTTACCATTTAGATCACACTGGCCGTTTTCTGACCCCACAGTATAGATTACCATAATAAGCCAGAGCCCCTGCTGTGTGCCACCTGTAAGCCAAACATATTCACAAAACAAAGTCGGACACAGCAATCTGGACCAGAAAAACAGAAACGCTTCCACAAACCCGAAACCAATTTGGCTTGCTAAAAAGGAGAATTACTCATACACTGAACTTTTTACATCTGCATAACTGTGTCAGACTCAATTTAATATCCCATTTGCACCATTTTGTGCCCAATTTAACCAAGCGTTTCTTAGGAGGACAATTAAGTGCACAATGAACAAAAACTCTTGAGGAAGGAAGGTAAAGAACTGAGCTCTACAAGTAATTTGTAAAGCTGACGAATTAAATAGAAGAATTTTGCCCTCTCCTCTGAAGAACATCGGAGAGCCTCCATAGAGGTGCTGCCAACTACAGACCACTGCTTTGGTTTCTGGCCGGCAGAGGACTTCATGAGAACATTTGTGCATGATTACATTACATAGCTGGTTATTGTGAGTGACTTGGATCACTGTAAATGACCCAGACACTCAGCTGCTGAGTGAACACATACGCACCGCAACAATGCAGGAGCGTATCTGGGCAGAGAAGAGGCAGTGGCGCTCCCTGGGCAAGAGCACAAAATAAAACAAAGGGCAAATTTGGATGACAAATATTTACATAGAAATGCCAACAATGTTTTGGCGTCAGTCAATTTAATTTATAGGTACAAAATTATAAAGGTTCTTAAAAATAAAATGGGAGTAGAAAATAAAATGACCTTCACTCCCCAACAAGCTGGAACATGCACAGGGGTGGGGAATATAATATCATCTTAAAGACGCTCAGCCAGAAGACATCTTGCATTAAAAATGAACTACTCTGCTTTTCTTCTGCATCTCTGATGCAATTCTTCTCCATGTCTGGCAGAGAGTATCAAATGAAACCAATAATCTTAGTGTTGCACTTCAATAAATTTGGTTAACATAGATTTTTAGCGACATTTCAGTGTCAGATTAATGACTCATAAAAGATGACTCCACACAGACATTTGGTTCAACAGCTGTAAGATGCCCAGGTTTCCCTAGTAATGAATTTCGATGAGTCACAGTGGAATTTGTCAGAAAATATTTTTTTATATCTTTCAAGAAAAAAAGAAAAAAAGCAACAAAAAAAAAAAAGCAAAAAAAAAAGCATCAAATCAGTAATATTTTTGTTCTTGTTAGCACAGAACACTGCTTAACCAGGAAATCTTTTCTGTACACTGTGGTGTAAAACAGAACACAGTCTATGTTCTTTCATTTCTCAATGCTTGCCAGTTTATCTTTATTAAAACCTTTTGATTTGCAGAAATACTGGCACTCTAATCACACAACTCACATTCTGAAGAGCGGCCAAGAGAAAATGGCCACATAGTCCAGAGAAACAAAAAAGTCATGGATTCAAGTTTTTTAAAAACTTTACTCAACATACAAAAGTGTCATTTGAAAGAGAAATGCTACATGTACCAAAATGTGTGACATTTGAGAAAATAGATAAAGATCTATTTTTTCCTTAAAATGTGATTTGCATCCCTACTAGAAATATATACACAAATAAAAGGTTGGATTTGGATTTTATTTCAGGGAGTGCAGGCAGAGAAGTGCAACTTGACTTCGGATCTGTGCCTGAACACAACAGCAGCAGTCCATAAGCTCCAGCTGCTTGCCTTCATTGTGTGTCTGTGCCGTGCCACAAACGTTTCTCCGTCTCCGATACTTATCAAGGCACCCAAGTCTGACGACGCCTTTACTCAAAATTAATAACCACGGCAGCATGTTTATCACAGCACACTTTCACAAGCAACCTGCCAGAAACAATCGCCCCCGTCTTTGTGCGCATGACAGAAAGGAAGAATAAACAGAGAGGGTAGCCGAAGTGTGAAAGAGAGGCAGAGCAAAGAGTCTAAAATCTGAAATGAAAGGTGTAACCGAGAAAGAGATGAAGAGTAAATATGCTGCATGCATACAGGTTCATCTGCCGTGCCTAATCACTCTGTCTCCATTAGTCCTCAAGGTTTTTATTCCCGGACCTTTTCTTCACATCGTGTTTGACAACTGGGCAACACTGGTTCTACTTGTGTATTCACTCTGCTAAGCAGGACTCTGATCTTTGCTGACAGCCAATCTGCTCCAACACAGCAAGCCTGAGTAAATAAAAGAAAAGCCCGGGTTGCTAATTTACAAATCATACAAATACAGTGAGGAGTCGGGAGCTCAAATTCCCAGCCGGAAGAGAATAAAAGAAAACCTTGTTCTGTGCAGGATGTGTGAAAATACAGGCAGAGAGAAAAGAAAAGTGACAAGCACAAGAGAAGGCTCCACAGCAGCCCTCCTCAAATCAGGACAGACAGGTGGTAAAGAAACAAGACAAGGACAAATGTCTCATTCAGGCTACGCTGACATTTTCCGTGACATTTTGAGACAAATCTGACAAAAACCCAAAGAGAAGGAGATAACCTGAAATAGTTTGTGAGAGGAAATGTGAGTGTAGTACCAAGCTGAGGCTTTGAAATCAGATGTAAACCCTTCAAATAATCTCATGTTTGAGATTTACCACATATATTATATACGTTTCAAAAAGATTAGCTGCGTCTGATCAAGGAGAAATATCACTAGCCCTAACCCGGGGCCTTTATCAGTTCTTACGTGCAACTATAACCCTAACTGTAAGCTTTTAGAAGGTGCTAACTCATGAAACTAAGGTTGTTGTTTTTTTCTTTGCACACGCATGATCAGAAAGGGAGTTTGTTGCTTCAGAGCTGTGCCAGGAATTCAGTGGTGTCAAGAACCTGGAGAAATATATTGTAAAGATGATTCTTAAAAGGACATTTACATTAGGATGTGACTGTTTCCATTTTGTAATTCAAATAGACTAAACAGAGGAGGCTCAGCACCAGATGTTGAAGCCATCAGTAAGAGTGGCTCCAACATGCTGCTGAAACTATTCAACCTGAATCTCAAAGGTGGGTGGAAATAATGAAGGGTGGGTGGAATTACTAAACTCTGATTGAACAAATTAGACAGCTTATTAAATGACATAGTTTCAAACAGCGGTGGGGGATGTGACAGTTTCAGATTGTAAAATATTACAACTTGTTGATCTCCCAAAGCAGAGACAGTGATATCTTTTGTAAAAGAAATCCTGCCAGTTGTTATTGTGCAGCATTGTTTTGCATCAGTTTTATAGTCCCTTTAGCTGTAAATATGACCATTTTTAATATATGATAGGAGTGCAGCTTCTCTAAATGTTGTCACCAAAGAAGTGCAACAGCAGGCAGCCAGTAGGCTTCCTGATCGGATGACCAGACCACCATAACAGCCACCTGTATTCAGAATCTAGTTCTTTTGACTGTGATGTACATCTCATAACCATAAGTCAGAGTTGGAACATAGACTGTTGAGGTACAAAAGTCAGTGATGTATTTATTTAGGTCAGGAAATAATTATGGACGAATGCACCATCGTAATTTGTTGACGTAAAAAATAAAGTATAAAACTGAGACTGACAGTTAATTCATTACCTTTTCCTGTCTGGAACTGGTCCTCGTTTCTGAGTATGTACTTCGTACCTTGATTCTTCTTATAAATATAAGTGAAGGAACCAGCTGACTCACATCTCCTTAATTAAGCAAATGTGCAAATTTTTTTGAAAACTTAACAAGACAAACAGGAAAATCTAGAGCATTGCTTCTTGGCTCTGCTCTTTCTGCACCACAAAACACTTGGGGCAGCTCCAGCATTTGTACACGTAACCCAAATTTGTCTATCCATCTACCACACTCACTTGTGCCCATCGCACTAAGATAGCTAAACTCTTTGCTTGAAGCAGAGACCGCTTCCCAACTGGGAGGGAGCAGTAAACATATATCCTGTTGAGAACCATCGCCATAAATTTAGAGGGAATTATTTTCATCCCAGCCCTTTCACAGTTGGCTGCAAACCACCTCAGTGCATGCTGAAGATCCAGGCCTGAAAATGCCAACAAAAATACACTATTTGCAAAGATGAGACCACGGTGTTCCCAAACCAGACACCTTCCTCTCACAACTATGCCTGCAGGTGCCGTTTGCAACTTTTACAAATAGAATCTAGAACAAGGATTTGCCCCAGCAGAGTCTACCCACAGTAATCGAGAATGCAGACACAGATTTTACTTCAGTTATAAAAGGACCGGAAAGCTTTACAGAGGATTTCCGGCACCCCATACTCCTGCGGCAGAAGCCCACAAAATGCCTTGGGAGCAAAAGTCTCCTCCCGACCCATAAAACACAAGTAGCCCGACAACCAAACCTTTCCAGGGAGCCTGAGAAGTGTGAGCCTTCAATAATGAAACACTCTCAGTTCCCCTTTGATAATTAAGTACTTTAAGTCTTGGTTAAGAAATGTCAAGTGTAATTGACACAAGTAGGGAAAATTGTACAAAACAGGATTAAAAGATTGACACAAATATCCTGTTATCTTTGTTTCTTTACAGGCTTTACACCTTAATATTGAGGAATTCTGATATCTTGATTTTAATTTACCAGAGGGGGAAAAAAATCACTATGTTTGTGTTATTTATCTCGTACTACCATTTGTATGTAGTGTAAGTTTGACATGGTAGTAATGTTCATAAAAACAATAAAAACATGCAAAACAAATATACTGAAAGTAAATGGGACCTGTTATTTCATGTCAACTCTATACTCGGATGCAAATCCACGAGTCATTGTTAGAAGTAAATATAGGAGGACTTCAACTGTTGGACATACATTTTAACATTTCTAAAGTCATATTTTAAGATTGTAATCATAGCAACGACTTCTATTTATTGCCCAATCATTTACAGGTAGCAAAACAGAACAAAGAGGGTGTTTACAGTCACACTGTTCTTTTGTAATGGGAGTTAATGGAAGCAATATGTAAAACATAAAATACTGACTGACAATAACGTCACCATTTCACTTTGGTGTCACTTGAACTCCAACTCGATAATAACGTCAAACAAGAAATCATTTTTACTGAACTGACGCACCTTTAAATATTATAAAACATACCATTCAAATGTTGACATATAAAAAGTGATCGGTTTGAGCAAAGAAGAGAAACAAATGATCATTTGACACATCATTGATCACACTGATTTATCACATAAGCATCTGATTTGGAGGTTTAACACTTCTGCGGGCATTGTGACAACTGCCAGTTGGCTGGAGCAGAGGCTATTTGGAAAGCATTTCCAGTGCAAACACCTGCGAATGTGAAAATGTTTCTGGAATGGCTTGCTTCTGGGAGAATACTTCCCCAATTATTTCCTCCTTTATAAGCTTCCCCAAGTCATGGGGGAGAGCGTTTCTGTAATCCTTCATCTAGCCTGATTTCCGTAGGCGGGGACAAAAATGTAAAACAGCCAATTTGAGCGCTGATTTGTGATGCTCGTCCAGTAAGTGATGGAGATATGCAGCAAATGTTGGCCTCGAGTAAAATGCAAAGGAGGTAAAATGGATGAATATTGATTTTCCCTTGTTTGAATGAAGCTGGCAGAAAGACAGATGAATAAACAGGGGAAGGGAGGAAGTGGGGTGAGACCGTCTGAGTTGTTGGGAAACACCCAGCCTCCAACAATAGAGGCCTCATAAAATAAAATGACTCACTTAATCCATGAATTTGGTTTCAGGAAATACTGCAAGGCAAACTGACCAAAGCCTGCACACAAACCCACATATAATCAGAGAGAGAATGGACATAAATCTTTTCCCTACTCCTCTCAAACATGTTCAGCTTTCACATCTTTGCTTAAAAATTGTCATTTTGACTTTACTGGGGAGCAACAGACCAATCAGCTACGTCTGATCAAAATACTTGAAAATGTTGTACATCAGCAGATGGGTGTGTATTTATTTTAAAGTCACACATTATTTGACAGGTTTTAGAACTACGCAGAGTACAGAAAAAGGTAACCAAGGGTTTCAAAAAACATTTTTTCTAACAGCTAACAGGCATAAAACTCAGTCTTTGCTGTATTTCTAAGACCTGAGGTGAATTGGAGTAATGAAAGAAGACAGAAGACACAGAAGTAAGTGTAAGCCAGAGAGACTGACCCAGTGATGTAGCCACAGACCAGCCAACCCGATTAACCAGAAGCTGTGTCCGATCATGTGCACAAACAAGTTTGATCCACTCGTTCATAATTTGGTTGGACTTTTGTTCAGCAAAATCTTATTTAATCTTTAGGAAGATAGTGTTTCAGACTGATTTTGAACTCCAAATGAGGAACAGCTGAACATCCAATCGCCTTCCATCCTCCTCTCGGCAGACAGCACTAGTATGATCTGCTTGTCTGGTATCTGATCAGGACGAGAGAGACACGACCAAGAGTCCTGACAGAACACAAAGCAGAAGCCCATGGTTTTCCATGATGATGTTTGAGAAAATTTAATGTTTGTTGCTTGTTGGTTGTTTTATGTTTTTTATAATTTAAAACATCCCAAATGGTGTGCTGCCAAAAAGTGACTTACCAATAAGCTTAAGTTAAAACAGGATTGTTAAAGACAGAGATAATGTCTAACTAGAGCTCTGGATTCCTCAGTCTGCTGCCATCAAAATGTCACTTGACAGATAAAGCAGGGCGGTTTTAGGGGAATGCAATTTATCTTTAAAAACCACACAAAAAAATATAGTTTTTATTTAAAAAAAAAAAAAAAGAACAGAAGTTGCACATATATTTTCTAAAAAAAAAAACCTTTGAGATAATTACTGATTTGCATTTAAATCTGGGAGTTTTTGGCTGATAAAGTTGACTTGGGTTGAGTACACATACGAACAAAGACATTATGTTTGACCAAGGAGTCAAACACAATCTGGGCCTCTTCACTTTCACCTACATCCACTTAAGAGTTTTTTAAAGCCTCCCAACTTGTTTCAATCTTAATCTGGATTGCAACAAATTATAATAGTATGATGGTATATTGTCACTTTGCACAAGGAAAGGTCTTTAGATGGACACAGCAGGAAAGATTCCAAACACTTCAGGGTAAAGTGGAGAAAACTATTCAACTTTGTTTCAGTGAGTTTCTGAACAGTCAACACAGACCTTTGGTCTCCCATTACCCTCTGCTCATGAATCGCTCCCCATTTTCCGAACAATATGAGATTTGAAAAACACAATCCCACTTTGGAGTCTCATCATCTCTGGAAGAAGACACAGAGAAATAACAGCACCATCACTGCCCACCTGCAGAACAGCGCTTCTTCTCTCCCCAAGAAATGACGGTGACCAAAAAAATTGGGCGTCCCACTGCCACCAGCATACCCATCGGACTGTGACGATAGGAAGTTGGTGTTTGATCATTATGTCTCGCTTTCATACTTTGGGATGCTGCTTTCTGCTGTTGTTGAGACAATGGTTGCCCTCAGAGGACACCACGTTTATTTATTTATTTCACTGTTTAAATAAGGGGTGAAGGAAAGGGGAAGAAATGGCTGATGTGCTTTACCTCCCACCGAGCTCTATATCTTCAATAGCTTCTAGTTGGGGGACAAATTGGTCTTGGAAATAAGGGGTCATTTCCTCTGCCTGTTTACCTGTTCGCAGCACACTGCCATCAGTTTGAAACAGACACAGGCTGACCCAGCTCTACCCTCTGAGAGCTAATGTGAACCAGGGTTGAGTCATTCTCGTCTTCACTGACAACAAGCAAGCAGCTTGAGTGTGTATGTGTGTGTCGATTGTGTGTGTGTGTTGGTTACAAACAGTAGTGACCCTGATGAACTCGTGACCTTTTAAACTTTGAGGCAAATAAACCAGTTTCGAGTGTCTCGTCATCTCTCTTTGGGAGACACACTGACAGTTTGCACATCACTAAAAGACCTTCAAGGAAATTCCATCTGTGACGTCTTGAACGTTTTGGTGAAGTTACATCTGTGTCTTTTTCTGTTCTGTACTTTTCCTGATGTCCATTTGAGACCTTGTCAAAGCCCACACAAAGATATTTGAAACCAAATATTGACATATGCAGCATAAAAGGGAAGGAATCGCGCTTTTTTTTCTTGCCCTGCTTTAAACCAGACAGACCGTTTTCTGCTTTAGATCATGACAGAATAACTGAGTGGAAGAAGTTTTAACAAAACTTTGTTGAAAGTTAAAGGTTAAAACACATTTATCCTTAGTATTCTATGGAATTGCCATTAAATATGTATGATTTCAAATGTACGAAGAATAGTTCCACAGGCTTTTAACACCAGTTTATTGGGATTTTGGCCCATTCCTCCTGAAAGAACTGGTGCAACTGAGTCAGGTTTAATGGCTGTTTGATTTTTCAGGTCAGGATACAAACAAGAATGAGATTTGGGCTTTATGACAGTCACTCCAAAACACTGACTTTGGTAAAAAAATTGGCCTTAATCTATTGTGTAACGAACTTTATGGTAGTGTCCATTTAGAAGACCAATTTGCATATTAAGTCCTTGAAAATGTCTTGATAAATTGATTTAATATTTCCGCATAATGTTCTTTTTTTCCTATTCATGTCATCTGTTTCTTTGACAATTCATCATTTCTCTGGGTTCATTTTAAACACATTACTGATACTGAAAATTTTAATATTTTTCATTTAGCAACAACATCCCCACTATGCAATGTCAATACTATATTAATATAGTGTTTTTCTGGGTATAGATTAGATTTTTTGTTGCTATTGTTATTTGCACCTCTTAATTAAATTGTACAAAAAAGTGCCATAAAGGCAACCCAGTAATCAGCTACTACAAAATATGGCCTTTACACTGAAAAAGTAAGTAAATTGATGTAGAGAAAGGAATAAATTTGCTGTGTCTGATAGATTTTTCAAGTCCTCAATAGTTAAAGGGGGTCTTCAGCATTTTGCTTACTTGTGCCAATTTACCCAGAATGCATCATACCCACTGTAAGCTGCCATAACAGTCAACAGAACCTGCACCACACACACCATTTTCAGTTTCATAAATTTTAAAATCCAGGCTGCATTCATCTCCTTGATGACTGCAGTAAATTAAGATTTGAATAAATTAAGGAATCACAGTGGCCTTGAATAAAATAAGATTGAACATAAATGTGCTTTAAATAAAGTTTGAACAGTGAAAAACTGAAAATACAAATTTGTATTTTTTAGAAGTTTTACCAAACTAAGCTTTTTCAAATATTGATAAGGGACATGTAAGGTTTTGCCATAACCTTCCCACCAAACACTGACTGGACATTCAATAATAAATGAAGGATTTCACACAAGCACATGCACACACTCATACACACCCGTTGTTATGCACTGGGTACATCCGATATTGTGTTCACACACCATGGGGCTAAAATGGGAATACAGTCAGCAGCCAAGCCTTAGCTGTAAATCGATAGATTAAATAGAAATGTATGAATAAAACACCAGCTAATAAATAAAAAAGGAGAAGGTTTACTCTTGCTGTGAAGCACGGTGCCGACTCTCTCCCAAAATGAGGGACGAACAAAAAGAAACAAGGAAGAAGGAAGAGCAAAAAGAAAAACAAACCAGAAAAACAAAGACAGACAAAAAATTATTACATGTTTAACAAAGTGAGTGCATTTTTAGTTGATCCATAATTTTTAAGCTATTTTAAGGCATTTTTTCTGTGACAAATACACAAAGTTTTCCATGTTGCACATAAAAGTAGTGAAACTGAAATGTTTGTAAGATTTGCATCCAAATCTCATCCAGTCGTCGTAATTTGTGAATTTAATGAAACATTAATATAATTTGTCTACAAATTTGCAAAAAATGTATTTGATTAGCTACTGCTCCACCACATAGTAATGCTTTTTGTATATCAGTAAGTAGATGGTAGATTACATTATGTGTAGGCTGAATGAGACCATATGCAATTGACTTTAAATGTGAAAGGAACTGGATTAAACTGGATTATTTTGGATAAAACTCAATGAACTAAATTAATTTAAAAGTAAACAGGTTCATATCTAATTGAATATGAATTGTTTGTTTAAAATAAACTGAGTTAACGTAAAGAGTAGAGCTAAGTGAGCTGAACTAAATGAGAGTAATAAATTGAAATGGCATTAAAGAGGATTTCATACAACTGAAAGCATTTGAACAGGACAGAACAAAGCAAAAGGTGGAAATAATTAATAGGCTATTGCAATTTAAGTGACATGCATTGATGCTCTGCATGGAAATAATATATTTAACAAGCAAGATGAACTTGATACTCAAATCAAATAAATATTGTTTAAGGTCTAACCTGGGTGAAAATGGCCAATTTTTTTTTTTACCAAAGTCAGTGTTTTGGAGTGACTGTCATTAAACTTGATTGAAATAAAACATTTAGAACTGATTTAATACAACTGAACAAAGTGAACTGAATAAAAACAAAGGAAAAATACCTAGAGGAGTTCAAATAAATTGAACTAAATCAAAATTGTGTGCAAATGATTTGTAATAAACTAGTGATCTGAAATAACATGAACAGCACCAAGCTGAACTGCATACAATGTTAATTAAACAGAAACAAACTGGAGAAAAAGCAAATGAATGCAATGGGATGAAAATGAACTGAATCACATTGATCTGATTTGTTCAGGACACAAGAGAACTGAACAGGTTTTTAAGAATAGGATGGATTAAAATTATACTGAACAATGAATTAAATTAATCTGGAAGAAATCAAACTGAGGTGAACCGACATTGTTGAGTCCGCTCAGTTACACTGCATCATTAGACCTGAAAATGCACATCACCTACCTGTCATTAATGCTCCAGTTGAGGCACAGGTTTAGGGAGCTGAGCTTCCGACACTTTCTCACCACTTCCATCACCGTCTCGTTGTTCAGTTCTGAGATGTGCCGCAGATCCAGGACACTCAGGTTTTGCAGCTACAAGAGATGATACACAATATTTTATGAGCATTTTATCAAAAAGCATCACAAACCCATCATCAAAAATGATCCTTGATAAACATAAACATCAAACATTAACTAAACAATGGACTTGTCCATCTTTACTTTGATAAGCCTTAGAGAAAAAGCAATAGAAGCAATGCAGCATTTCTGCTGAGCTACATCAGTAGATATGATGCATCTGCAAGAACGAAGCGGATTTTCTTTCTGTGTGCAGGGGAAATGTGTTCTACCACATGCTGCATCAAATACAACAAAACAAATACAGAGCACACACAAACAAGTGTGATAAGTGCTACAAAATTGTTTATCGTTACTGTTTACCATTCTGCACCCGCACGCCTGGTGCAAAGGGTTTGAGCCAAAATGAGCAATCGCTTTTCTTCTTCCTTTCATCCCTTCCACTTCCAATAATCCCACTTCCCAATCTGAATACCTGATAAAAGAAGGTTGAGCTTAACCCCCCAGTTAAAATCTCAACCTTTTGGCACGATGTTCAGCAAGTGTTCCTGCTCACTTAACTATCCAAAGGCTTTTTGAAGAGACAGCGCAGGTGTCCAGATTCAGATACAGACTCATAACTATTCAGGAGAAAGCTGCAAACACACAAATACAAGCTTAAACTCTCTTACACACACACGTACGCACACACACACAAGGGGACGCGAGATAAGAGGGGTATGATATTCAAGAAGCCGCCAGGGAGGCATAAAGGTAAATGTCATGTCCGAGGCTAAAGAGAAAACAAGCTTACAGTTGGTGTTAAGATCACTGAGCCCTGTTGTTGGCTCCATAGGCATGACATATACCGACCAGCATGAAGACACATGGGGGGGGACAAGGACCAAGTCTCACTGTGTGAAGTAAGCACACATGTAAACACTGTTCCCAGCCTCCACTGAGGTTAAAAACATACGAGCTGCAAACAAACACGTTAAGTGCGCAAACCGCTGCGCCATGCTGAAGGAAACTATTTCTTAAAAAGCTTGGAAAAAAAAAAGAAAAAGAAAACCCTTAAAAAATCCACACCTCCTGTCATAAAAAGTCTGCTCAGGCATGAAATAAACATGAAATGCAATTTTTATGCAGCACATCCTCACCTGAACTCTAGTGACAACATGAATGAAATAAACAAAAGGCTTGTATGTGCACAGATTGGTTTTAAAAAAATCCAGTTGTGAGGGTCAAGGAGCAGCAAAACAGACAACTGCAATAAATAGCAGAAACTGCTTACTAGTTATCAATGAATAAACTCAGGGAGACAATGAGGTTTGGACAAAAATGCACCGAAAATCACAAATACGGACAAACTGCCTCGTGCCCCTGTGGTCACCACTGAATACAAGTGTTAAATTATTCATTTTGGGGGCTGAGCAGGATGTACACGCCTGTGTGCTCCCCTCATTATTCATTTTGTTGGGACATAAACATGACTTCACATTCAGATAATGGGAGCTCAGCATCTTTGGAGGAGTGAGGGGGGGAACAAAAGCCAAGCTACAATAATTCTTCCTTTAGGTTTAGTGTCATTATTAAAGATTAAGGTTCTAGCTGTACAAATATTCATAGAAATATACCCACGAGAATGCAATTGAAAGATTTTACACACACATTTTACACATTTTACACACATCCTCACATGCTCCCTGTCTTACAAAGAGTTTTCATGTCCATTCAGTATTTGTGATCGGAATGCCTGGAGTACATTTTCAAAGCCTCCACATCAAACGTAGTATTTGTTCACCAAATCTTCAAAACTGCTTATCTCTGCCGAAAAAGAATTTCTACTACAGCCAATAGGCAGTGTTTCATTGATGTGGGAAACCAATGAGAAATCAGGCCAACCTGAGAGAGTTGTCATTGGCTGTGTGTGTAGCTAGGATGGAGGAAAAAAAAAAACTACCAAATTTTCGGAGATGGGGAAGGGAGGAGGTAGCAAGGGGACACACAGCCACAGCTCTAACTTTGTAAAATCCATCTGAGCAAAACCAATGCATGAAAATAAATACTGCAATTTAAGAATGCCTGCCAAAAAGGAAAATATGCTGAAAATCCCTGAAATTAAAAGTTACAAGTAGCAGCGTCAGAGCAATTTGACACACTCCCAAAAATACGGCAAGTAAATGTTCTTGTATTTACTTACTTTTTTTTTTAATTAACTTTCAGTTTTCAGCAATTTTACTGTAAACTAAGAATAAATAAGCACCAACAAAGAGAAAAGTAATGTTGAGGAGAAAGCATAAAAATGAGAGAAACTGAGCAAAGATAAATAAAAAAAAAAGTGAAACAGAGGGACAGAACAAGTGAGGGACAAACAAAGTAAGAGAGCGGAGATGATTTGGGCAGGTCTTTCTACTTGTTGGTGGAAGCCTGTAACCAGGCAGAGTTTGCCTCTTCGTCTCCGAGTTGGCAGCTAGAGCGGGGTCATTATTCAAGCCGTTCATAAAACCAGTGAAACCTGCAAAATCCAGCTGCTCTTGGACCAGCCGCTCTCCAACTGCCACACATACACACTGCAAATAATGAGCACAGTGACTTCCTGAATGCTGGGCAGACATGCTAACATCTGCAGAGTGAAGAAACATCAACTCAAGTGTTAAAAGATTAACTTTATATATATATATATATATATATATATGCGTGTGTGTGTGTGTGTGTGTGTGTGTGTGTGTGTGTGTGCGCGCGCGTAGGTGTTATTACTTAAAAATTAGACATTTTAGTCCAATTTCTGCAAATCTGTAATATGTCACTAAAAATTAACAATGAAATAAATACTATCAAACTCTTCAGTAATTAAAAAAATATGCAACTTCTTTTTTTACTTGAGTGTACATCTTTACTTGAAATTAGTAAAATTAGTTTTATAAAAAATATAATTTAATTAGTTTTTTTTAACAGAAATTTTCTAAAATAGAAGACGGTGACAAAAAACACGTTTTTGTCACATTTATTTTTTAAATGTTTGAAAAACATTTAAGAAAATAATAAATGTATACAAGAAGTAGGATTACTGAATCTGAATAAAACTGTCCATCAAAATATTTACTTTTGCCATGTTTAACATTTAGATCTGGTTTAAAACAATTATGACAAAAATATATATATAATTATTGAAGAACAAGAGAGAAAAAAAATAACTAACTTCTCAGAATTATGAACCTGGATGTGAATTTTAATAATTAGATAACAGCTACAATTGTTTCATTCCATCTAATCTCTTCAATGAAAGTCAAACACATCACAGATAAGCCAAAAGACAAACTCCTCACATCTGACAGGGGTTCACCGGGAAAAAAAGATCTCATCTGAGATACAAGTTTAACAAATGAGAAATGCAAATGTGCCATCTATTTCCATCTACAGATTTATAAGAGATGCCCAGAGAGTTTGAATTTTGAGTATTTTAATTATCTGCATCTTTCAAAGACAAATAGGAGCCCAAGATCAAATAAAAAAATAAATAAATAAAATAAAAAAGAGAAGAAAAAATAGCTGGCTGTTTCAAAGCCAAGGCAGTTTTTAGCATTTGAAAAGGCTTATTTCAAAACTTATTTCACTCAATAACCGTAAATCACAGCATGTGCACCTGTGAGCGTTCTGCCATGCAGTCGACTTTTTACTACCTCTGATATTACTACATGTATTTACACGACGCCAGGCAGGAAGTGGACGCCTTACTGGACCCCGTGCAAAGGATATGATGTCACACATTTGAGCGTTGGCACAAAATAACATGAGTTCATGGTTGTAACTGTCCATCGGCGTCAACGTCTCCAACTCACAGGGAGTTACATGGGATTATAAAAGCACAGACAGAGCTAGCATTGTTTTATTCATAAACAGCGAACATGCTGGTTTTGGAAAATATGAGCTGCTGTTTTATTGCTGCAGTAAAAAAATATGTCCATTTCAAGATTTAGTATGTGAGTTTCATCAGTACAAAAAAAAAGAAAAAAACAGCTTCTCAGGGGTAAGCTTATGAATTGTCAAAGGGGCAACACATGTTTGTACGTTATTTTTTTTTTTTTTTTTTAAAAGTAAGAAAACCTTTTAGAAAGAGTAAGAGCCTTGAGAGTCATAGACCAGAAAGGATGAGTAGAGACTGGTTTAGAAGATTTAAGGGAGCCAGATAAAAGTTTAGCCACACGCTTTGAAGTGTATTTAAAGTCGTCAGCAAGGAGTCAAAGTCACAAAGTGCCTTTGAGGTGTTTGCTCGGTTGTCCGTATCTGTTGGGGAACCGTGTGAATGAGACAGGATGAGGTGGGGGCCAAAAGGAGGGACGAATGGCAGAGGTGATAGTAGGTGAGTACAAGTGCGCACTCATGCATGCTCAACCCCCCCTACAAAAAGAAAAAAAGAAAAAGAAAGGGAACATGCAAGACAGTTCAGTCAGAAGGGTAAGAGGTATGTCATGACTGCGCTCCTCTCTGAAATCATACAAAAAGAACACGCAAAAGCCTGAGAAGACACAATTAAAACGGTATTGAACATGTCAATGTTTTCCTCAAGGAAATATATTTCTAATGAGGTCGTTGAGATGAAATTTAAACCAGATGCCGGCAACAACCCAAGAAATGTACCCATACAAAGAAATCAAAACAAATCAGATCATAAATGTAGTTGTGCGCAGTAAAGTTGAATAGCACAAGGAAAAAGTATTAAACACATGAAGAGAAGCAGCTGCATCTTTAACCCGACCATCTGTGTTTAGAAAGCAATCCTGCCCTCTATCAGTGTATATTTAACATGAGCTGGTTTAGCTCCGACTGGTGGCCTACAAGAAGGCAAAGTCACCAAAGTATTGAACAAAGAAACACAAGAGTAACAGAATGGTGCCTTCTCAAGATCCTAACCGTATTATTGCAAAACATATTGATGGACTAGACAATGAAATACTTGGAGAATGTAGTCTAGCCACATGAGAACAAAACAGTCATCTTTGGATGCATTTGTATACGTTAAAGTTGATTTTTTTTTTTTTAATGATCCCAAACATACCGATAGGGAAACTCAGTAGTTGGTTTTTAAATAAAGCTGTGAATATCATGTCAATGCAGCCATTTGAAATGTATTTTCCAAGATAGACATTGACATGTTCCATGCTCAATGTCACTTCTGCAAAAAGGAATCTAAAGCAGGATTGGGAAAAACAACAAAATGTAAAATGCAATAATGTGAAGGCAGAGCAGTGCATGTGTGTGTGTGTGCGCGCTCATACGTGTATGGGTAGCTCCTCTCTCTGTCTATTCCATGCCCATCTACTGTCTATCCCTTATTTTTCCCATTTCTATTCCCCTTTTCTTTTTGTAATCTCCTTCAGTCGCTAATCCTGCATGTGCCGGTCTCGATAACAAACTCAGTGGTGAGAAAAGGCTCAAGGTGATAGAGAGAGATGGCAATTTTTTTTTTTTTTTCGGTGCACTGAGTCAAACGTCCACATAAGACACGCAGGAACCACCGCAACAGCGCAGGATGACAGTCACGGCACACTGACACTAGTTGGGCCAGTAATGAGACATGATATCCCCACCCTCCAGAGGTCAAAAAACGTCTCTGTCTCTGTCTGTCTCTGGGTTAAAAGTCTTACAGCCAAATGAATTATTCTTCAATTACTCTTGCATGACACACATCATCCTTAGGCTCTCCTCTCCTCATTATATTCATAAATCCCCCAATCTCCTCCATACAGCAGTCAAGAAAATTATTATTACAATTGAGACTCATTTGGCGACCTCCACAACCCCATTACCTTTCTTTCTTCAAATCCCCTCTGCCACCTTCTCTCCCCGTCACCCCCAACTCCACCACTTCCGAGACACAACATGCGTGTCCCCATACATTCGTACGCGGGGTAAGACGTGAGCACAAACGTACACACAACACACATATTTCTTGGTTGGTGTTGGAGGTTATCAGTTTGACACAGGGCACTGTGATTATGTATTTTCTGTGCTTCATTCAGGGGGTTGGGGAGATAAGGGACCAGCAGACTGCAGCAAAGCCAGACACCGCTTTCCCAAAGTGGGGCGGAAGCAGGAGAGAGGTGTTAGCAAAGGTGGCGACTTCACCGTTCATGGCAACTAAAAACAGAAAACACCCGCTAAGCTTCTGTCACATTTTGTCAACCACAAACGTTTAATGTACTGCAATTTTATTTGACCAAGTAATGAATGTTTGTGAAGTAGGTCATTTTACAAATACATCTGAAATTGCAGCATGTAATACACCAATTTATATTATCCTCCAGTAGGAGAATACACAGAAAAAATAAAATATATATATATATATATATATATATATATATATATATATATATTGTTTTCCTTCTTTTTTAAGTCGTAAGTCATCTAAAAATAGTAGCCTTCCGCAACATCATCACACACTGCATGGTTTCCTAATGTTAAGCAGCCCTACTGGGCACAATTCATCCTTCTTGATCCAACACTTTATAAAACCAGTTGGATACGGTGGTAAACATTAGCAAACAGAATTTTGTTTTACTTTGTGTAATTCTAACAGATAGATGCTTTCATTACCCTTCCCAACCTAGCTGTGGCTGTATGTTCAATTCAGTTCAGTAATATGTTTTTATTCCCAAGTGAAATTAAATGTCGCCGTAGTTTATATCAGCCACGTATCTTCAGGGAGTTGTTGTGGATGGTGATGCTGTGGGCAGGTAGGATCTTGGGTAGCAGTCAGTCTTGCAACCAATGTGAAGCTGTCTCTGGCTGAAAACTATTACTGTATGACAGTCGCATGTCAACTCGGACAATTTCCCAAAGTAGCATATCCTGGATGACATCATCAGTTGTTGGCAAGCCCTGCTAATCATAGCTGGGAAGAGAGACATTGGAGCTGGATATGTGATCCTTGACAATTACGGTCAACGGAAGAGATGGTTTCAACTTCCTCCTCTCTCTACTCGTTCGTTCTGCTCTGCATCCATGAAGCCTCCTTTCCAACTTCTTCAGGATGTGGGGTCAAAGATCAGGTGTTCCTTGAGTTTTTAGATGCTAATCAGCTGCTTCAGTTGCAAAAAAAAAATATCTTATTGGCACATGTCCGAAAGTGAAAAAGTAAAAGCACAGCATCCAAAACCAGAGGGAATTTTTATCCAAACATGCCAGGCAAAAGAAAATTATGAACAACAGCGTTAAAAATGGACAATTCAGAACCAACTCCAAAATTCTGCATATGTGATTTCTCAGATTTTTATTTGTAACTTTCCATTCACTTTGCAATGATGCACTATTTTCTATTGGTTAATCATATAAAATAACAAAATATGCACATATCTGTGGTTAAATGACAAAACATGGAAAATTTTAGGAAGTATAAATAGTTTCTTTTTAGAGACAGTATGTGGTTTTTATTGGTTCGGAGCCTAATTTGTGCTTTGAATGGTCTGAACCAAGCACTGCACATTACACTGTACACGGAAAAATAGAGCATATGATTTTAGTTATGAAATTAAATATCTTAGCTGTCATGAACCAGACTGTTTTATATGCTCATAAACACACAAAGAGAGAATGAAGTATTACCCGTGGTCCAATTCTGTCAAATTCGTAGCGCATTAATCAAAAGGTCCCAACTTTTCTCCCCAGAAGAACAACAAAACCACTGAAGCAGCACGGCTGAATTAATCTACAAGGCCCCAAATTAAGACCAGAAACATCCGAGCTCTGCACATCACAGAGACAACACACAGCTATTACAGTGTCCAAATATACCTCGTTTCATCTCTGACGCATTCTTCAACAGTCTCCCCATTTGTTATGACTTTGGCTCCCGTCCCGTGGGTGGGAACTTTCGCACAGACAGCAAAAGCCCTTCAGCGGCCCAAAGTGTCTAAGGGCAGTGATAGGCTGATGTATGAGGAGGGGCATCCTGGGTAGGCATGACAAGAGAAGAGGAGGCCATCGGTGGGACATCTAAAGCTGGAGGAATGAAGGCTCTTTGGCACAGAGAGCAGCTCTCAAACACTGGCGCTGTGATAGAGCCGACCTTGGGCTTAATCACCAGCAGAAGAAAAGAGCAGCTTGACAGGAAGATGGAGAGACAGAAGGAGAGAGAGCATGAGTGTGAGAAAGAGAAACACGCACGCACACACACACACAAAAATACAACACACACAAGGCACATGAGTAGAAGGGAAAGAGATGAATATACAAAGCAGAATAAAAAATACTGTACAAAAAAGACAAGCAGGTTGCAATGCTGATAAAAGTTACATCATAACTCTCGGGGTGTTCCTCGTCTTTTCGAAACTGCAGACTGAAGACCGCTGCAGAATGAAATTAACAAAGCTGGTAATATACTGCCTGTAGACATAAATCACATACTTTACACACAGATCTGAACAGCAGCCTGTGGAAAGACTTCAACCTTATATGCAACACATACATATAACTAAATAAAAATTTACTGTACTGTCCTCCCACCTGTTTATATAGTACACTGTGTTCAGGTGTAATATTACACAGCTATACACACTTATCAGTTTCAAAGTTTTTAGCAAAAAAATTTAAGAAAGCTAAGAAAGTAAAACAGATGTAGGCTAAAAGGAAACTTCCATGAATGCATGTCCACTGCTCAGTAACAGGCAAAGCAAAAGCCTCTGAATGGGGCATCAGACAAACAGGTTGAGGAAGTAGTTCATGTCGAAGAGGTCTGCCAATGGCTAGAAAGAGAAATACAGGCCCAATCATGGCAGCACAGGAACAGGCCCTAAGTACGGTAGAGCAAATATAAGCCACGGTCTACAACATCAGGCAGGGGTCAAGATGCAGGCTGAGTAAAAATGCCACTGAAACAGTCCAACACAAAACTGGATGAAAGATCTTGGTAGAACTATATGGAAACACCATAACATGACTGAGAAACAAAAAACCTGTGCTAGGTATAGACTGGTGGTCCCAAGGTAGGAGACACCACCAAGAGTAGCAGAGGATGATGAGGATGTGGGACTTCCAGATCCAGACGGATACATTTGTGATGGCTAGGAGAGCAGAAGTGACAGCAACAGCAACATCAAGAAGTTTAAATACGTTTAAATACCAGAAGCTTGAGAAAAAAAAAAACTCAAGAGCTCAAAGAGGAAACAATGAAGCTGTGGAAAGCCAAAACTTCAGTGGAGCCAGTGGTCATCTGTGCATCTTTCAGTCACATCATACTTGTATCTTAGAGAAACAGGTAGTCAATGATTACCAATTAATGTGTTCCAGGCACACTAATAACTTAAAAAGTAACTGATGGGGTGCCAAGTGGTTCAGCAGTGGATCAGGCACACCGCATATGGAGGCTACAATCCTCCATGTAGGTCCAGGGTTAAACTCCCTGCCCTTTTCCATGTATAAATACCAATGAATAAAGGCCTCCACTAGTTCTATGTAACCTTAGCAAAAGCAAATAATTACCAAAAACTACAGCAAATGTTTGGGGTGTCAACAATTGTGGCACTGGGCCTATGCTGATATTTTTATTTCTAACACCATCCAACAATTTCTCCTATTTTTTTCAGTATGAGATCCTGCTACCGCAATAAAAGTTATATTTATTTGAAGGCGCATTTCTCCACATTTTTAGCGTGGTAGCCACTGTAAACACTTGTACTGTATATTACAGTATACATATTCTCTCAAATTACCTGCTGAGACCTAGCGCCAAATCACTAAAGCTTCTAGGACAACCACAGAGCCCCCCTTCAAGATGTTTTCCATCAATAATACAGCCTTGGGAAATAACAGACCTCATCAATAAAAATGTTATTTATGTCAAAAGCTCAGAGCCGACATTGAGCTTCAATCTAAAAACCAACCGTAAACAAAAGTTTACAGTAAGATCCTGGCGGCCACAAACACTTGCCCTTAAAATTATCAGTTTCTCTTACCTCGTGTCGAGGTGTTTAATTAACAACTACTATGGGAAGTGTTTATTTGATGGGCAGAGAGAAAACATTGTTTTGTCTTTTAGTTACAAAGCAGAAGATGATTTATGAGCACAAACAAGTGAGTTGTGATCCTCAACAGAGACAGAGGAGACACTGTAAAACAGACGGCATAACCATGCAGACTGCATCGAACGTGTCACAACATGTCGCCAATTTCTACCTCCAGCTCTTTCTATTTAGAAAATACAATTGTAATTGATTTCTTCATATCCTGACTCGGGACAAATCAATATAAGAAAAACAAGGTGTTAGAGGAGAGAATAAATAAAAGTAGATGGTTTCCTCCACCTTTTTTATATACATATATATCAGAAGTAGAAACTGAGCTAGTTGGGAAGATTATCAGAGAGAGTGTGATCAGCCAGGAAAAGAAGAAGGGAGGGAGAGCACAATAATCGAACAAGAGAGGAGCGCCACAGTCCTGGAACCACACGGAGGTCCGTGGAGTCATCAGAAATGCAACGATTTCTAAAAGCAAGAATATGATTTTTAAATTGACAGATGATGGGACCAGGTGGGAATCAATGAGAGGAGGAATCAACTCTGAAACAAGATAATTGCTGTCAGAGATTATAGAGAGATGGAAAAAGGAGGAGGTGGAATGACTGAGATGTAGGCAGAGAGATGGATAACAGAAAGAAAAGTGATTACAACAGGAGACTGAACTTATGAACTTATCTGTGCTTACATTTTAAATGCTTTCTGGAAAAAAAATAATAGATAGCTTCTCTCAATGGATTCAGTCTAAAAGCAATGTGTCTGGGGTCCCTTTAGCAAATGAGAAAAGAAATTAAGAAATAAAATGAATTGACTGTTGTCAGAAAAGACAGATCCATTTGGAAAATGTTATGAAGGGATGAACTAGCTATACTGCCATTTCGAGCTAATAATGAAACAAATATTAAACTGTTTGGAAAACTACATAAAACTTTAAATATTTCAATAAATGTTTGATGAAAGTGGAAATGTGGCTATACAAAAACAGAAATACGTAATGGCTCGTTATTTACTTTTGAACGTCCTCCAAATAAAATATTTTCCCTTTTAGAGAGAAACTCACTTGTTAAATATTGACAGCTACTCTTCATAGCTTAGCATTTTCTGTCTTTATCTTCTTTGCCATTTAAAGCCAACATTCTCAAAAAAGATCTTACACACGTGCAAATCGCCGCTCTTTGCTCCTCGTAGTCAAAAAATAATGGCCTGAGGCAAATATCCTCAAAGTCTGGACTCAAATCTGAATCCTGACCAAACAGCAAATCACCTGAGGCTCAACAGAAAACCGTGCGAATGAGACCTGAACGCAGCTCAGCACGCTGCTGAACCACTCGTCATTAATAACTGTGATGTCCGAAGCCAAGTGTTTTGTTTATAAGTGTTTTGAAACAGTAGGCCTGCTCTTTCTGTAAGATTCATCTGCAAACTGTTCACTGAGACAGCAGGGAAAATACATGAGCAGACTTATCAACTAGGTATATCAAAACAGAGAGAGAAAAAAAAAGCTAGCTAAAAGTAGCCCAATACCTAGCCTAGAGATTTATGAGACATGTGGAGAGAGTGAGAGTTATTATAAAATAAAATAAAAAAAAACCTCAGTGTGTTTTGGGTGAACTATAAGAAGTTTAGATAAGACCAAATGTTGGAGGAAAGAAGACTGACAAGAAAAACACTAAAACCCTGTACATCATTTTTTGTGAGCAGGTTAGGTAGAACACAATCAAACAACCTCTGCCTTACAAGTAATAATGATGAAATGCAGTAAAATCTTTTAATTTGTATCCGAAGACATTCAGTTTCACAGAAAAATAAATGGCTCTTCTAAATGTACTTTTTTTTTTAAGTACAACATACTTTAAAATAAAAGATATGTATTTATCAAAGCTGTGGGAAAAGCTCTTTTAAATGCCAATGAATATAGTTTATTCTTCTTTAAAATGCTCAACATTTAAGAAGTAACCAGATGATGAGATGCTTTAATGTTAAAATATTGAATGTGATAGAAAAAATATAAATATGACTAAAAAGTTTAACTAATTTAGACAACTTGATTAATTCAGACGTTGTAATTTTTCAGGCTGCTGAAGATCTGAGTAATAAACTAATCTGATCATTTACTGAGGGACAGATAATTATGTTAGCAATAATAAAGGAAGGCTTTATAAGTCAATAAGACAAATGTGGCGTTTTAACAGCACATGGGGCGATTAGTATTTGAACATTTTTACAACACTGAAAAGAAACTGAGTGTAAACAAAGTGCATTATTTTATGCCTCTACTTAAACTTAATTGTGCTAAAAATGCAAACAGATTCCATATACTTGTATATTGTTAGTTGAGTAAATAAAATAATTTACTTGTAAGCTACAATTTCCCAAAATGTTAAAGATAATTATGTGTTCAGTTTGTAACTGTTTTTAAAAATATATTTCCTTATATTTTTTTTTTGTGCAAGATAGCCATTTAATTTTTGGACACATCAAATGTAACGGAATTAATTTATGAAAAATGTTTAATTAGACATTTTCAAAAACATTTTGAAAAAATAGTGGATTATGATGACAAACACATTACTATATTAAAATTCCCTGCTTCTGAACAGTAGAAAATTTCTAGAATAATTTCAAAGACAAACCAGACAACTTCTTATTTTTCTGATACGTCCTCTGGGTATTTTGCACATACTGTAAATAACAGTCTGGACTGTAATGGGATTTTAGGAAGTTCAAGGTCAGTGCATCTGGTTGGAACAAACAGAACTGAAAATATGTCAAGTCCAAACGAACGATACGATCCACTAAGCTTGTGGCTCTGAATGCTGGAAAAAAAAAAATCTATAAATATTAGCAGAATTATGAACTTCTTCTTCTGAACTCCTAAATGTTCACCTTGGTTAATATTTCCATAAATAATAATGAGCGCGCTCCTCTGTAGGTGTGTGTTTGTGTGTGCAAAGGTCCCTGCGACCACCTCCACGTATGCTAATGCTGTTATGACTGGCTGGCTTCATTACTGTCTGTCTACAACACCATGGCCAAGGTCAGCGGAGGCTGCAGAGATGATAGGGGCCAAAACTATGAGCACAAATTAATCTGCTGTTTAATCTAATAATGCAGCTCGGCATCGGGTGCCTCAGTCCTATTAACACAACTGTAATTGCATTTGAGGAGAAACGGGAGCATGCAGGTCCACTGAGGTGTGTGCACACTCAAGTGTACACCCAAGTACATCAAACACAAATCGAATTGTATTACAGAAGGACACATGGGTGTGGACATAGCATACACAGATGCACTCTGTAGCTGCACGCACTCCAGACAGATGCCATGTTGGGAAAAGGAAATAAATGGCAAGGAAAACAAGGTGAGGGATTTTCCTGTGAATTTACTTCAAGCACGCATACGCGTGTGTCCGCGTTTACGTTATATGGCATGGAACAGCTTTAAGCACGGAGCACTGCTCATTAGCATGGTAATATCCAAACAGCGGGGTGTAGTCGCAACAGCGGCGTATTATTAGGATTCATCTCATTAAGCTTTCATGAGATTTAAAAGTTAACACAAAATAACTTGAAAACTAAGTCAGAGATAAAAACAGAGTGCGTGCCTGAATTCATTTCATAAAAGTTAAATATACCCCCTGGAGACAACCTGCAGCAACGTCTCGGAGCTGGCCTGGAGTAAGCCGATTAGACAGCAAAAAACGAACTTTTGGCGACATTTACTGCAACAAGTAATTACAAAGAAACAAGGGAGTTTTATCTTCAACTAGGACAGCAGGAAGTATGTTATCTTCAACTTATAAGTAAACACACAAGTGGAGTTCCTAAACTACAGTAAATTATCCACTGATAATTTAATATTACTATGATAACCCAAGTGAAGAACTGGTTTGATACTCACCGCAGTGAGATGGATGACACCCTGAGAGGTGACGGGGCATCCCATGAAGCCGACAAACTGCAGCTCGGGACAGTGCTCAGCTACCGACCGCACAGACTGATCAGTCACCTGGACAACAGGAAAGACAAGAGGGAAAGGAAGAAAAATGGTTTAGTTTAGTTTCAGCACTATGAAACACTTTGGGTTATGTCTTCAAAGCACCGCATGTGTTCGAGTTCTTCACTGCATTCAGCTCGATAGAACTGACACAAGACAGCAAAAAAGGCAAATCCGTTGATTTTTCATAAAATATGGAGATGGAAACTAATAAAATCTCAAGTTATTTTGTTCAAGACTTTATATTACTCCACAGTCCCAATTGATTGCGGTTCTGATCAACGTTTGAACCAGTCCTGTCTTCTGGTGATGGATCATTGTCTCTGATCAAACCAGAATAACTGAGCTACTGAGCCGGTGCAAGTAGATATTATTAATGTCATTCATATAAACACATTTCATGACTTAAATACAGAAAGCTGGTTTAAATCATCAGTTTAAAAGTGGGTATGAAACATCAATGCCCCTGTGATGAGTGAGAAACTGATGCAGGGTGGATACCAAATGACCGTTTTATATTAACATTATAAGGGACATCATAATGTTTACAGCCGTTTCTTTAGTGACTCAGTAATCATAACAGTTTTTCCGAGAAGTAAAAGCAGAGCAACTGATGTGGTTTAAAAGGCACAGCAGGCAACGACTGAAAACACTCACCACCAAACATCTTCCTGTGTTATGAAGGAGCAAAAAGCAGAAAGGAGGTCAAAGGGGTTGAGCGGCAACAGACGTTTCTGTTAATGAGGGCGATAAATAGAAAGAGCTTCCACTGGCACTTGCAAAACACACTTTTTCTTTTATAAATTAAAGAAAGAGTGTGTTGTTTTTAAGTAACATTAACATTAATCTTGTGTTATTTATTGGGCGAATTGTTGTAATCCTGCATGTTTGATGAGTGAGTAACTAGTAGCTTCCCACCCACAGACTTAAGCTAAATCGATTTTTACATTTTTATTTACCTCACACAAAGACACATAGAAAGAGGGAGAAGTAAAAAGAAAAGCAAGCACGGACATTAGCTTATGATATTTCACTGTCTGTAAACTAAATGCTAATAACGGATCAGAGATCCATAAGGAAGATGAACATTTTAACCAGCTTCTGGTGACTTTATTGTGACAGACAATGATAGCTGTTTTTTGTTGGGTTCATTTTTGCTGACATAAAAGTTTCGGAAAGGAAGACAAAAAGACATTCTGCTAAGATGTCCCTAAAAAAAAAAAAAAAACTTTGTTTCAAGCTCATCGCTTTCACATCAGGTTAATTTCTTTAAGAGCTTTTCTAAAGAAAGATTATACAATCACATTTACTTGTAAAGAGATCCTTCATAAATATTTGGTTTCAGCTTTTTCCAAATAGCAGGAACCTCAAAATGAACAAACTAGTCCTTACTACTTGCCCATAATTCCTCTGTCTTCTTTTGGTTCTCCTGACTTCAAACCTTTAGATCTAAGCACTCCTTTTCTCTTTCTAATGTTTGCTCATTCTTCATTTTTCTTTCTTCCTGTATCGCTGCCCACTACCCCCCTCCTGGACTACCTTAAAGGTTACTGAGTCGAGGCAGAGGAAGATGAAAAACCCTGGGAGACAGCAAGGTAGAGAGAAATCACAAAAAGAAAGAACAAGGTTTCCATTTATCTTTCACCAAGTCACAGGATGGCTTATCAGGGTAAAACACCTCCTATGAAGCTCAAAGCTTTGTTTCTCACCTTATCTGCAAGGAGCCAAAGTGCTTCCAGAGAGCAAAATGCCTCATAAAGGAGTGTGAGTGCAAAGTATTAGCAGTTATAAGAGACATGAAGAATAGGTTGTGAGGTAATAATTGAAAACTGAACAAAGAGATGAGGACAGCACCTACAGATAAATATCTAACTTTTAAATAAGTCCCAAAACAACATTCATTAACATTTTAGCAAGAATATATATATTTTTTTAAAAAGTTGATTAGCTGCAACAGTGCAAATAAGTTGTGCACATATCTTCATTCTGTCCAAACTTATTAACTACCACAAGCTTTATATTTCTTTTTGACTGGAAGTAATATACCAGCCTCAAACACTTGGAGGTCATCATTAAATTTAAATTGTAAAAATACCAACGGAAAAATGTATAAAGCTATAAAATATACATATAATTTATTTGCATTTATTAACATTTTTGTTAGGCAAAGTCATGTAAAAATATATGCTAGACAAATGAAAAACCTTTACTGGCATTACAGCAATTAAGGAGCTTTCTCAAGGTTTTTCTGCTTTGTAAGATAACTTACAAAGCAGAGTAAGGGATATGTGAGATTAAGGGATATGTGTAGATTTCCAGTACCTAGTGCTTCAAGATTCAACAAAATACTGCTTTTTAAACAATCAATACCTGGATGAAACGTGTTTTAGGACCCGTCACACTGCCCATCACCACTTACTGCAGTCAGAAGAGATCTCCTGTTTTAAGACGGTCACGATTGTGGAACTGGGCTTTCAGAGTAAGTTGGGAATCCAGGAATATACTGTAAAATGAATGCTGTTTTAGGTCTGAAACTTAAAAAAACAACCTTGAGCTGAACAGCTGGCAGGTGAAGAAAGCTGGCCAGAGTTCCCCTAACATGGCTTCTGCCAAAAAATCATCAAGGAAAACATTTTCAGGTTGACTACCAACCAAATCGAAAAGACTGAACACCAGCAAAATCAAAACCTTGTGTGAGGGAGGCAAAGGAATTAATACACACCGAACCTCCAGACTTTGTTTTACACTAGTGTTTGTGCTGCAGGAAAGTGGGTGCAGCCGAGTGTCTGGAAGCAGAAGAGAAAATAGAAAAAAAATAACAGAAAAAGAGCAAGTTAAACATCTAGAGTAACTCCCAGCAGGTGAGGAGGGAGACAGAGGAGAAAAAAAGTAAAATCCCAGCAGAGCAGAACCGGCCAGGAGAGCATGTTCCATATCAAATTAAGTTTGTGCACGTGGCAGTGTCGGTGTGTACGTGCAAAAGGCCACATGGTTCTGTAACTAAGATTTGTCTCCAGCCCACAAACACAAAAAACCCGTCCCAACTTTCAGTCTGCTTTACCCCCTCCTCCTTTTCTCTCTCTCCCTTCTCTCTCAACCTTTCATGGACTTTGATTTAAAAACATGAAAAGAGTGATGGGATGGCTTTTGGAGAAGTGGCTAGCCAAAGAGAGGCCTTACAGCCTTTTAGGAGGGATCTAGTTTAATGGTCTCTGGGTGAAGGAGGTAAGAAAAGCAGGGGAAAAAAAAAAATAACAGCGAGCTAGAATGGTGGAAATGCTGCAGTCGTAAAGACAGTCTTTGTGTGTGTGCTTTAAAGAGCTGCGGGGTAATTGTTCAGAGTGCTGTGGAAGCGAAAAGAGTTGGTGCTTTACATGAGTGTGTGGTTTTCGTCTGGTTGGTCTGTTGTTCAAAACGCTGGGACAGCACCTCCGGGCCACTTCTCATCCAATAAGGGCGTTTAAGTTGGTCAATACGGTCTATCATACGGCTCGTTTGACTCCATCAAATGCAAAATCTGGAACAGACCACAGATCTGCTTCAGTCCTCTGTCGCTTCATTTTATCGACAACAAATCTAAAACTACCAACAAACAACAAAGTTTTCATATCTTGCTTTAGTCTCTTCGTTCTTTTTTTTCGATTTTGAATGTAGGTGTTTGCCGGTAGACTAACCCAGTAGTTAAAGTTGTTCTTTATTTACTAGCAAAGCATGCATTCAGAGATTCCTGCAATGCTTCCAGCATTTATTTTCAAAAGCGGATTTTGAGGCTTCTGTGTTGGCCAGCCAGTGTTAGAACAGATTAAATGAGGCTCAACAGCTGCAGCTGATTGATTTTAATGGCCAAACCAAAGTGAATTTTTAGGCTGATATTATAACGATAATTCCATGAAAAAGCTGATGGTAAATTAGTCGACTGATGCTCCAGAGCTCAGTGTAATAAGTGGAAGCAGAAGATTTTCTACCTAATTGGCTTTCAACAGTTATCCTCAATTTAATTAAATAATGGTATCCTTTGATAGAAACAATATCATGCTAATGTTAACAGATCGCAAAATCCTATTTTATGATATAAGGTACACAACAGCTAAAAGGAAGACCAAAATAATCAATAAAAGCTACACAGTCAGGGAAAGAAAGGAAAAAAAGCACATGAAAAGGAAGACAAACGTTAAGGGCTACACATGTGCAGCTTTGCAGCATATGAGAAATCCATCAGGCGCTTGCAGCACAGGAAAATATGAACATTAAAATGTTCTGTAACAACAGTGCGCAAGAAAAGGGAAAGAGTGAACTGGAAATATTCAACTACTTATATTACTTTTGACTACATGTGCAGCTATGATGTAAAACGATAATGGATCTCAGTATTTCACAGAGGTATACAACTGACCACCATCAAAGCTACATTAGTCCATGATTGTTTATAAATGTGGCTTCAAATGGAAACTACTTCCTCACGTCTAGTCTTCACTCTGTTATGAGTCTGGCTTCTGAGAGATTAATAAAAGCTAGAAGGCACTGCGTCCGGAAATATCAGAAATGGACATGGAAGTCATTTCAGTCTCTTGACCAGGAGTCTCTTAACTGCACTTCTTGGGACCTACCAAGCTGCAGTGTTTGGATGCATCCCTGCAGGTAGGAATCAGCAACACCATTTACTATTTTCTAGAGATAAAGTTGTTCAAACACAGTTACAGAACAGCAATCAAAGGCAGGAGGACATGATTTCTTTATGAGTGCATTCTGTTTCTCAAGTGCAGTTGTGGACCTTTACAATGTTATCTATAAACGGGGACACCAACTGCAGGCCTGTGAGGTACAAATTGAAGTGGGATGATTTTCATCAAAGTTCTGTTCCTTCCACAGTAATCATCTTCTCCATAAATACTCTCAAGAGGGTCATACTGCAGTGGGCTCATCACAAACAGTCCTAAATGTACACCCATAAAGCCACGCGTGCACACACTCACACACTAGAGCGTGTGTCTCTTTTTAAAGAGCTCAGATGGGCTGTATTGATACAGAGGACTGGTGATCTGGCAAAAATCTAAATGAATACCTATCATCCTTTGTAATATCCGATGCCTGGAGACAAAAGCAACACGGAAAGCCGTAAAGTTTTACAACAGCAAAGGAGAGTCTCTTTACTGTGCTGATGAGCAGAAGCTCTTTGCTGAGTGCAGGAAGCTGCTGCTACAGCAATGCACATTTACATCCGCAAATAAAAATATGTGCATGACTCTCCACATTCAGACGTGAAAGGAGTTGAACGGGGCGACAGACTTATGCAGCGCGGACGCTGGGGCGCGAGTCCACCGTTGAGTCTAGACAGATGTGAGATTCCTGCTTTCCAGCTATCCAGTGCAATGTTTTCCTTGGCTAAAGACGGGGACCAGACATATTTATGAGACACGATGAGATGAGAACACAGGATGCATCACAGTTAGAGGCAGACAAGAAGAAGAATGGGGCAGGAAGGAAGGGAATGGAGAGAAAACGAAGAGGTATGAAGAGGAATGAGAGATTTGCAATCTTTTCATGTTAACATAAACTTCACTTCAAGTCTTCAGTGTATTGCACTTGCAAGCTCGGCTGCTTCTTTCATGTCAGTAAAATCTGACTGAATATGCATGTGACAGACAGGCAGTCAGAAAGATGAGAAAGATGGAGAGGCGTGATGACAGGCCAAACAAGCATTGTGTGCATGCGTGCGTGTGTGTGGGCTCGGTGTTTGTGGGAGAACATGTGAGCACAAGAGCAATCCGATCTTATTAGAGCGCTGCCGGGATGAGGGGCCGTGATGAGAGTCTTGAATCGCCCCGTCTAATCAATCAGTCTAATTAAGCGAGCTTCGTGAACACAGGGCCGAGGTGAGAAAGAATCCGCCAGCACACAGATTAAAAATGATTACTGAAATCACTGCAACACATTCTGTTACAATCCATCTTTATGCCTGTCCAGCAGATTTGTTTAAGAAGTCGCTCCGCTGGATGTTTCAGGTAATCCTAAGAAACAAATCAGAGGTGCTTTAGTTCAACAAGCCTATACAACACATCCTCGAGTTCTTATTTTTTTTTATATTTTAAACGATTTATTCTTAAATTTGAAATCATACACACAAGAAATTTTGCTAATATTTGCAAAATGGTTTTAATATAGCCATACTGGAGGGTTTTCCAGATAGAACATGTTGTTTAAGGTCATGCCAGAGGCAACTCAGCATTGCAGTCCAAGTCTGGGCTTTAACTAGGCCATAGCAAAAATGTTGTTTTTTTTTCTAGCCATGCAAAGATGAACTCCCTGGTGTGTTGCAGTTTCCTGTTCTGTGTATTGTACTTGTGCCTAAGACAACAACCCGACACCCAATCATTCTCCTTGCCCATTTTTAACCATGAATGATGAAAACTGACCAGAACTGAAGCAGGTGAGGTCAGCAAGACTAATGTTGTTCTGGGCTTGCTTGTGATCTCCTGGAAGAGTCATCAGTGCACTCTTAGAAAAATACTATCAGGCTGGCCACTTCTGGGAAGGTTCCATGTTTTTTCACGTGTGAACAATGGCTATCACTGTGGCTCTGTGGTGTCTCAAAGCCTTTAGGAACGACGTTATAACTCTTTCCAGATGAGGCTTTGTTCCTCATCTGTTCTTGAATTTCTTTTTATCAGACCATGAAGTTGTGCTTTGTGAGGACTTTTAACCTACTTCATGCTGACAGACAGGTTCTAGTTGAGGAATTTCTTCATTCTGCAGGTCTGGTATTAATTAGGGATAGGTGATGCTAGTAAAATCAAACTTGGCTTTTGTGGTTAAAGTTATTTTTGTTAACGAAACGGGACATAATTTCTTCACAAAGGATCGCATCGCTGAACACGTGAGAAGATTCTGGCATATTTGAAAGAAAAGAAAAGGGAGATTTGAAAACTTCCATGTATTTAAATGTACATGAAAGTAGAGAATGGAGTGTCCAGAGAAGATAAATGTTACTAATTTCAGTGTTGACTTTTATTTTTCACGAGTCTGCATTTTTTTTCCCTTTAAGAATAAATCCTATATAAGGGTGTAGCTGCAATCATCTGACTCCTCTACATAATATGCAAAGCTCTATCTATGTGATCGGAAGAATATTACTACTCAAATATTAAACTTTACAAAGCAGTTTTGATTGTCTATTTCTACGTTCACATAAGCCTGCACAGGTGGCTTTTTTCCAGCAGCTCCTTCCCCTGCTCCCAGTTTTGGTAAGAAAGCCAAAGCAGGTCACAACAAAAAGAAAGGCAGTGGAGCATGCTTGTATGTGTTTGTGTGTTTATGCTGTCAAGTCCTCACTTCGAGCAGACCTTTAACCACCAGCAGGGGTGTTCATGTGTGTGGTGTTAGCACTGCATGCTGCTGGGCTACACAGGGCAGCAAGCGCCAGCAGCGACATAACAACCCTGCGACCGCCTGACTGACTACCCATGAATCCACACTGCGGACAGTAAGTGTTTTGTATGAATAATCTAAAGTCTTCCACAGTGGCCTGGAGATTTATTGGCACCCCTGGTTAAAAAAAAAAAAGCCTTAAAAAATCTTAAAATATATATATCCGTCCATTTCTGAAAGACCAAAGTTATACACTGGAAAGTTTATTTATTTGGGGGGAAACAATCCCACATATATGAATAGATAAATGTAACTGATGAATACTAAAAATAAACTTAACTTTTTTATTTGATAAAAGAGTTTCATGGCTGCTTAGTGAAGTAATCTATGCCTGTCTGCTTCTTTTTCTACTATTTACAATGCTAACTGATTCTTAGGGAGGTTACAAAAAAAAACAAAAAAAAAAAACAAGGTACTGAGACTTTTACTGGACGTTTGTGTTTTTGGTCAAATGAGACGAACCGAGAGTGTTGAGTCAGGCTGAAAACACAAACGTAAAAGACTGACTGTTGTCAAACAAAAGCAACTCCATTGATACAACTTGCCATTTGTAAAAACTCACAACAGAAACTGAGCGCATCATAAGAACAATGCCGGGCTGAACAGAATGTTTAGAATAGCTTCTGTGTCGTCCTTCGTTGCGTTGTGTTTGTGTGACATACAGATCACGCTGTGCTACCTTTCTGAAATCTGTCGACACCACCTGCCAGAGCTGTGATGAAACTGCCATGGAAAACCACCCAAACTGAGTCAAACTGCCATTGGATGCTTGAGGAAAAGAGCCAGAAGAATTCATTTGCATACCTGTTGATCACTGTTAGGATCTGTGATGCTGTGGAATTGTAAGATATTACGAACTCCTTGGATTAACTGGGTATTTAAAAAAAACAAAAAAAAACTGACAAGAATCTGCCAGAAAACTAAAAATAAGCTGTCATGAGACATTCCACATATTTAATAATCCAAGACATAGGGGGCAATTCATCTGAAAATGAATCTGTGGTCAGTCTGTGTCCAATAATGTGTGCTTTTCTTTTCGGCCCCACAGAGACAATGGCATAATAATCAATTTCAGCTTATTTCTGTTACTGGTCATCAGTCATATTCAAAAGAAAAAATGACAAACAGAAAGACATGTAGCTCATCACTGTAAATCTATTATTGTTGGGTCTATTTCTGTATCTCAATGAGACAAAACATTTTGAAGAATGTGTTAGAAAATGAATAATTCCTCCATTTAATCCACATATTTCCTCTAAATTCAACAGAGCAGCTTAATTCATAATAAAGTAAATGTACATGAATCACCTGAAGTGCTTGCAGTCTGACTAAAGCGGTGTAAAGCTCTTCATTTTCTCTACAAAGGTTTGAATTCTTCACATCTCTCCACTGAGTCAAAAATGCCGTAAAATTATCTCACAGCACACCGTGTATTTTTCAAAAATCGAAGCTGCCTATGCAATATGACTATGTTCGAAAAATGAAACTCCCAGGATCAATAAATCCACTTTTCTCCAGCTGTGGCCATCACAGACGCATTTGGAAGAGAAATCCATATAAAAAAAAAACCCTGCCCCATCGTTTTCAAATACCTCACAAGAAAAGTAACTACCACCTACTTAGCAGCCATAATTCTGTAGCCTGAACAAAATAAGCATTTTACCACTTTATTCCTCACAAACTAGCCCAAAAATATCTTCTGCCATCTCTGCATATGAACGGTACGTGCTTTTTCCTCACTCGTTTGTCAAGCAGTCCTGAATCAGTCAACGTCGTCGGACTTGATGAAGCCAGGAAGAACCAAAATCTGCATGGGTAATCACCAAAGTGATTGATTGCCTCACTTCCCCCTGCGCTCCACACTCAGCTCAAAATTACCTGTCGTTTTTCAGTGACTTGAGCCCTCAGTTTCTGCATGAGTTTCCCATGGTGCGTTTTTATCAGGCTTCAGCTGTGCCTGATTGTGGATATGCATGGACAGCACGTGCCTGCTTGCTCCAGAGGGACCCTAAGCAGCAGTTTCCATGGGATGAGGAAGAGATTTTGTTCCTGCTCTGTTTCCCCAAGGATCAATAGTGCTTTGTTGCATGTCAGATGGAAATCAGAAGCTATGGTGGAGAAACCCAAAAGGACATGCTTTTCTCCTTTTAAATGCAATGTCATTATACAACATTGTCAGGGCCCTTCGACGCCCCTCTTGAGGGTTCGATCCCAGTGTGCTCTTTTCCCAGGGAACATATCAATAACTCTTTGTTGCGTGTCAGAAGGAAATCAGAAGCAGATTCGAAGAAAGCACAGTGGACCCATTTTACACCTTTAAATGCAAAGTGCTGGCTGTCATTACAGCACTTCATAAATCCCTAAAAACCCTCCTCCAGAGTCTTTAAATCCCAAAGTGATCCGTTTCAGAGTGGTTCACAAAAACGCTGTTTTTCACACATGAATACTAGAGATTGTGCTGAGAATAAGGTCTGGACTTTGTTTGGAGAAGGTCCTTCAAAGGCCCGTCAAATATTCTCATTGTGAGGTTTCATCTCACACCTGAAAATCTTCCAGAGGAAACAAGGTAAAGGTACAGATACACACTGAGCAAGCAGCGGTGTACAAAGTCAAAATAACTAAATAATGCTCTGATTATTTAGAGCATTATTCTTCAGATACTATTTAACATTTGTTAGACTGTAGAAAAGGATGAAGCATTGCGTTTTAAACCCCCTATTTTATTTGTGAAAGCACAAAAAAGAAAAGATTTTTTTACATGCATTTCAGCAAACCAAAGACACTGCAAATATTATAAATAACAAACGTTTTACTGTACAAGAAACAAGAAAAGGTGACCTTCCACTCTGCTGGTTTAAAAAAAAAAGAGACAAAAATCACAGATGCAGAGAAGTGTGTCTAATGTCACAAATACATTTCCTAATAAGAATCAAACTTTGCACTTAATATTTTCTTATTCTTCCAACTGGTTTTTCTTGGTTTTCTGATTGAGGTTGATAAACATTAAGTCAAAACCACTCTGTCCCGACATTCTGTCTTAGCAAGGAGTTGAGCAAAAGGTCCTGACAGACCAGAGATGGCAGGAGAAACCAAGGAGCCAATTTTCACGCAATATATTTACTTAACTTCATTAACAATTTTGTGTCATTTTGTGTCGGATTGTGGGCCTAATTTCACCGATTTGACCTACACCTCCAGAGCAAAGAGTAAAGATCACAATGTTGAAATTACCAATTGTCCTGTCTATTATCCAGAACCTCTTCCTGTCTTGTCTCCAAGTAAAATATCTAGCTTAAAGCGTTCGCCCTTACATCATAGTAGGATCATAATTGCATTACATCTCACAAGACATATTGTGGTATTTTGAAATTGTGAGATGTTGTGTCAACACCTTTTGTTCCACCCTTAATGAACATCAAGCCGCATCTTGTGTCACAAACAAAATGATCAGTGATTTCACTATTATGCATTGCAAAACTTAATTTAGGTACCACAGAACTGTGCAACCACAAATTCCTCACAGTTGGAGAGGCGTGTACTTGTCCATCTTCTTTAAACAATGAATTTAACACATCCCACAGAACATCTCTGTCCCTATTCTAAAAGCATAGCTCCTGGATCACCTGAACAGCTCCTCCAGGATGTTCTAGATTGGTCATTAAGGGAAGATTGTGCCTTTCATTAAGTGTGCGCTCTCCATTGGCAATTTGATTTAACTTGAGACACTTTTTCCTCTCCTGACTTCCAAGCATTAATCTATTTCTTGATTGTATTTGCTTGCACGTTTAATGTTGCATTAAGTGTTACTGTACAGCACTTTCATCAACCCTAGTTGTATTTAAATGTGATTTATGAATAAAGGTGATTTGTTGTTTGTAATCATAACAAATGTAATGCGCGCTACATAGTGAGATGGTTTTAAATGCACCTTTCTTTTAGCATCCTGTAAGCTGTGGTCTTCAACTAAGTGGCGTATCTGTCGGTGATCTCTCACTCTAACGAAGAATTAAACCACCAAGAGACTCTTTGGTCTGCACAACTTTGAACCTCTTAACCCTTACTTTATTGTCCCCATGGCAACTGCCTAGCAAAATCCATGGAGATGGACCAGAAATTGACTTTAAACTTTACTTAGAGATCAGTTTTATGTCTCACACTAATGATGAAAAATGGGACTTAAAGAGGCCAATTTGGACCAGAATGACAGCCTGCTGAGGTGACGCACCCATCGATGCCTGGCGGTAAAGCTCTGGCCCATATTGGATTGTTCTGTTCAGCGGTGTATGGAGGGAACCCCCCCTGCACACATACACACCTCTTCTTCGTATTGATGCAGTTACTAGAAGCACGAAGCAGAAGTTGGCAAAAGCTGAGAGAATCACAAAGCCAGCAACAGACAGCTTTGCTTCGCTCCCTAAAGGGAACAGCACTTTCCAAAGCCTTCAAAGTTGAGATGACATTGATCTTGTTGACTGAATGTTAATCCTCACTAAATAAGATCTTCAGCAAATATGATAAACCCCCAGGAGGCATATGGGAATGTGAGAAAGCATCTGTGGGAGGAAAATTATCGACCATTATTCGGAGCTTTGTGCTTCACGCTTTAAACAAAAGTAATTCAAGATATGCCTGACACCGAGTTTGTTTAGCTGTCCAAGCCTAGTTGTCCACTTTGGAATGACTGCTAGTTGTTTTGTGGTTTTACATAAATCAGGCAGATTCCAGAAGATGTCCTGACTGCAAATCCTGCATTCAGATTTCTACATTTGTGTTAGCATTGAGCAGTGCATTGTTTAAGGCTAACTTTAAAGTAAAGTTAATTAATCTAGCAATAATTATAGTAACATTAATTTGATCTTCCATTCCATTCTACAAGCTCTGCTCATTAAATGAGCTAAAACGGTTTGGCACTGGTGCAACATATGTTCTCTCACATGTAGTGAAGTTAGGTTTCCATAGCAATGCAAAAGTCACCAGTTATTTTCACAGACATAGCAATATAGAGCTCATTACAAAAAAAAATAATAATAATAAATAACAGCTAAAAAGCTAAAAAACGAAGCTCACACACACAAAAAAAGTTTCACTGCACTTTGGATATTCCTATTTTATTCTATGAATGAATAGAGGGAAGATGTAACATGTATAAATGGATGGACAAAGGAACATTATGTAGGTGACAGATCCAGGTCTCAGTGACTCCTGTAAAGTGCTCTGAGAGAACCAAGAAGCCTCTGTGTATTTTGTGTTAATGTAATGCTGTTGTCCATTGGCAACGCATTCTTGCATGTGATTACAAACAGTAATTCATTTAGGAGCCTTAGGGATAAAAAGCAATAATTTAAAGAACCCCAGCCAGTGAATTGCTAGTCACACATAAATTCTTAATGTGTTTGTTGTGCTTAATTTTTCTCATATACCAGATATTCCCTGATCCCAGCCTGCAGTTAATTGTTTTGAGCCGTCCAAACTGCACACAAACAACCAAGTGAACCAGAGCTACATACAATAACAAAAATCAAACAATCAGGTCATTTATAAAAAATGTTGGCATAAAAGTTTAATGATTGAATTAATCAATTACAAACATATCCATAAAAGTGGGTCTGACACATATTATGCACTATATATACATATACTGTTTGTACTATGTCAAATAATTTGAACGGTTAGCAAAGAAGAGATGACAGAAATCAAATATTTTTCAACATGAAAGTCAAGTCACATAATTACAAAACCAAGTGTCATGAATTGCCACATTTTTAATAAGATACTCAGCCCGCTGTTTGGAGTCCCACTTTTCAGGAAGTGGGATTCCTGAAAAGTGGAACAGATGTTGGCGCCAAAGATGTTGAATATTGGAGTGTTAAATAAAAGAGGAGTAAAAATTGACTTTTGCAGGTGAAATTGTTGTGGAAATTTTAAGGCAAAACAGGAAAATTGCATTAGTTTCCGAAACCATGCATCCTTGCAACGTAGTTTTAAGTCGTACTTTAATTCATATGCATTATAAATTACATAACACATGTTTGCAAATAAAACAAAACAAGTCAAATATTAGCACTATAGCTAATATGTGACTGACTGGGGCTTTCTTGATAAAAAATAAAAATGCTTTAAACATTTTTGCTTCTATACAAAATTTAAAAAAAAATAAAAAATCAGTCAACAGAAGATTTGAGTTATGTTTAGCTTTCTCAGTACTGCAGGATTCACACAATGCTTGGTATTCTTAGTAGTTTTCTGAAATATATTTCTACAGCTGCACTTAACTTTAATTTTAGATGAGAAACAAATTACTGTTGCTCTTTTTGTTATGATCAAATGTCTAATGTGGATCTGGAATGTAAGCAAATAGCATCTCTACATAAACAAAGGAACAGGCAGCCTACATGGCAATAAAAAGTGAGAATTTCTCAAAAAATATCCCACTGGACACACATGCATCCTAAGGTGGCTTAATTTACAAACATACAACCAAATGGAGAAAAAGTGACAGCTCCAGAAGAAAACATACAAATCCAAAAACTAAGTTTAGTTTTGCTTCCAGACAAATAAAGAGATGCTGGATATTCATGATAAACACTTATGGCTATAGAACACCCTTCAATCCTGAAGCATACTACAAAGGATTTGTGATTCAGCAATATCCGCTAAAAAAAGAGAGAGAGAGTGCTATGAAAACAAGTGCATCGTATGATGACAGAAAGTCCAAGGTAAGCCCGTTCACAAGCATCATCAAGTTGCAGATAATAAGCTGCATGTAACAGGACCATTACCTTCCAAATTACTGCTCAACTCAACAATTAATGTCCAAGAGTTTAACGCAAACCCAACCCATTACCATGCCTAATGGCTGCAGAAGACCACCGAGTGTTTATGCATGCATATGTGAGATGGACTGAGACTGAACGGCAGCGAGGGAGAGACAGAGGGATACATCAGTTGTAAGATAATTAGCTCTTCATGACCACAGATTGCTATAGGGATTAGTGTTAAACCTTTATTCACTGCCATATTACCCACGTCAATGCTCATTCTACGAGAGCCGGGTCGCACTCAGTGCGGCCTGCATAATAAACGCGCCTACAACAAGACCTGGGGTATCAGCAGACCTCAACCCAACTGCTGTAAAAATGGAAAACTGACCTTTTGTGTTCTTTTCTCTCTGCCACACTGACACAATCATCGCATCCACTAGATTTCCGCAAAGGCTGTCAGAGAAAACTTATTCCCTTGAGTGAAAAAAGGTTCAACTAGAGGGAAGATGAGATCAGAAGTGGAAGAAAGCAGAATGAAATGAAAGTAGCAAAAACAAAGGAAAAACAGACAAAGAGACAGAAGGAAGGCTTCCTACACATATTTGTGTCAAAACATTGCATCTTTTAAGACTTAAAATTGTAATGCTCTCATTGTTTATGATTGGCTGCGGGACGGATGGAAGACAACAATGATGAATGTGCAAAAAACTATGGAATGAAGTCTGGCAAAACAAATATTTTTCCATACTGGTTTCTTTTCCTCCCATTCTTCCACCTAAGTTGCTGGAGCAGAGAGAACTGAAAACTCATGTACTTTTTAGAACCCAGCATGGAAATAACCAGCGAGGCTCCTTGGAGTTCTGCTGTAAATCCAGGAAATAAAAGTCAAGACAGCTCCAGTGGGAACAGGACTCTGTTTTAACACACACTCGTGTGTACACACACCGACTTCCAACAGGTAACTGAGCAGTCAACAGAATAAAAAGGAGAATGTGCTGATAAAAAAAAAAGAAAAAAAGAAAAACGGCAACACGTCTGCTGCATAGTTGCCGTTGAGATTTGCATCTGTGGATGTTTCCTGGCTTGGCACGAGTCATTTCAGGAATGCATGATTCGAGGTAGCCATAGGGCAGAAATGAGGAATACAATTCAAACTGAAACAATAAAAATAAATGTCATTATTTGCCATGAGAAAGGAAGAAAATGTGTTTGTCTACAGTATTAATCTGAGCAGAAAGAAAAACAACCCCTCAGAGTCACAGTTTCCTTATACAAACACAGACACCGTAGTTTTTCTTTTTTTTTCTATATAAAAACGGCACATCTTAAGGGTTTGACTTACATCTTGTAAGTGCATCTATGAGGACAAACACTGAAACGTTCATCCTCAGGCTTCCACCTGTTCCCATCCTTGTAGAGATAAAGGACAGCAGAGTGGAGGACGGAAGAGCATCAGAGAGATGCATAAACATTTTACTTCATAGGACCGTCTGCCTCAGAGGCCGCTCAGCAGGTGCTGAAGCAGAGATGAGCTATCTAAAGTAACATCTACAATATGGTAAAGGACGGTGACCAAGTGAGTCTTTGGTTAACGCATCACTTAGATAACTAAAGCATAAACATAAAACCTATATCCTGAGAATAATACAGCTTTGTTTACATACACTCATCAGTCTAACTTATTATATATTTAGAGCTTTAAGTTATTTACGTGACCTGATATTTTTCCATGGTAGCGATTACACAGCATGCATCTTTAATAAATTTTAATTTCTCATCAAATATTAAATAGAGGCTCAAATATGTAGATACATGTCTTCTTTTATATGGCTTAATGTTTTTGTGAGGGTCTTTTGGCCACCAGGATACTTTTATTGTATTTCTGGTGGGATTTTTTGACCTGAAGCTTTCTGATTTGGATCGTTGTCCTGCTGGAACACCAAGTTTTACTTTTACAGCAATTTCTCTTTTTAATGCAGGACAAGGTAGGGGGACTCACAGCTGATTGTTAGTTTTCATAGCAACTTTCAGTCGACAATGATATACGCTGCTGTATATCAATGTTTCTTCCCTGTACTCTTCCCATTATGTATTGATTTGTATTTGACTTTTTTGGGGAGTTTTTTTTGTATGTTTTATTGTTTTTTTATTTTTTAACTTTGATACTTTGTCTTTTAGTTTTTATACTTGCTGTAACATCAATTGCCCGTTGGGGAAATGCAATTCCAAAAAGTTTGACTTTGGTCTTCTCTTACAGATTTGACTCTGTCCTCCTTGTGTGTCTCACCCTAAGATATTTTAGTTTACAGCAAAGGACACAGGATAAACCTCAACAGTAAAAAGAAAAACTAAATCCCTTCAGCATATATCTTACTTGCTATCTAAAAGTCATTCAGGTGTTGCTTTAAACAAACATTTAAAAAGTTTCTTTTCAGTTTTGTAATATTATCTTAAATATCCTACAGTGAGAGCACAAAGGCTGCCACACCCTGATCATATACCATCTCCATTCATCTGTCCATAAATCAATCCATACATTACAGACAAAATAAAACATCAGGGACACTACTATAGACCTATGAAAGTGGGAGTTGTGCTGATGCATCCCACAGATCATTAACAGTTAAAACCACCTCGAGGCAAAGTTGAAGAGAGCAGAGGAAGAGGGAAATGAAGAGGGAGAAATGAATACCAGAAAAACTGGAAGAGAGACTGTAAAACATTCAGGAACCAAAAGAAGACAGTTACAGGAAAAACATATATGTAAATGTATTATTAACAAGCATTCCCTGCTGACTGTGGGATCAACAAGTGCAAAAACTCTTGCTCAAACGTATGTGAGTCAAACAGACAATGCCAGTGACTCAGCAGGCCTAGGTAATAAGCAGGGTGCCTTTAATGCAGAGAAGGTAAAACCTTTGATGTGAGCAAAATTCTCCAGGTCATGTTTTACAATGAACACATCCCTAAAACACAAACACACACGCAGAAAGACTTGCTTAGCAGACAGGCCGACAGATGCATGCACAAATTCACAGAGGATAAAACCCGGGCTTGTTTTCTGCATGGGCAGAGAGCTTAGTGAGGCAAGTCAGTACAGTCTGAATCCAAGTTCTGAAACATCAAACAGTCACACCCATGTGGTCTGCTTCTCGCGTCTCCCTCATCAGCTCGGTTTCCGAGGCAATTTCTCTATGAACCGAAGAGACGGGGCATGCTGGGTATTGCCCTCTGGGGAAAGACCGGCATCCTGGAACTGAACAAATGAATCGGAGCAGCTAGTGATGAGCACATAGACAGCTGGGGTCATCCTCCTCCATTGCTTCACCTGTCCAACACCATTAGGCCCATCGCAGATGAGAAAGATCCAACAGCACAGAGAAACGCAACCTTTTTCTAGAGTTACACTCAACACCGTAGAGAGATATCATCAATAAGACAATCATTTCACACCATTTCATCCAATGCTACCAAAAAATCAGGCTAAGCCTTTTAACAGTTAATCTGTAATGATAGAGCTGCACAATGAAAACTCAAGTTCAGGTATGTCTAATTTTGAGCTGAACATTTGTTTCTGATTCCATCTAAAAAGCTTTTCACACCAGAGCCAATTTGTCCGATCCCTCAGAGTTTGCTTTATTTGACCCTATGGTCGTCTTGATGGTCTGATTCCCGAAACGTAGGAAAGCAAATGCTGAAGTGCTTTGATCACAACATTTAAAGAGCCATTTTATTCCATATTCCGCTTCCAACTATTGAAGTTCCAACTATTCATGATACCCAAAATCTACCTTAAATGATAACAGTGTTATGAACATCATAAGGACAAAAGAATAAAAGAACAAATGTAATGTGTGAATATGCCTCATTCAGATGGTCTAAATCCAGCAGTTTTTTTCTTATTTCCATGTTACAGTCATGCATAATGTGGCCAGCATAACTAGCTGTCGATAATCCCACGCAAACCATTTAATGGAAACAACATTGCAACAGTTAAAATCAAATTTGTTTTGAAGCCCGACAAAAAAAAATCAATTTTATTCATCTTGGCTAGGTCACACTTAAAATTAGATGTTCGTGCATAAAAATAATTTGCTTTGGTTACTGGTATCAAAGAATGTCCATCCATCCCGGTTGCTGTAATTGGGCAACTGTGGGCTAGCTTGGTTTTGACATTGCTCTCTAAAGTCTTGTTTTCTTAAAATGTTCCAGAAGTGTCCTTTATCAACAAAATCTTTAATTCTGCCACCATTTAACAACTTAGGTCATCTTATGTATAATATGTTTTTATCATATTTCACCTTCACTACAAATCTTTTTAAATGGTCATAGATACGATTTTTAAAAGTATATTCCATAGTTTTGGTAGTAGCTGTGAGGTAGATTTAGCATCATTCATCTTTTTTAATCACATGTTTGTGTTTCTCTCAACTTATAGAAATCATTCAATTGTTTAAATATACATCTTTTTTCATATTGTTTTTTCTTATAATATCTGAAGTGTTCATTCTGGCATTGATCATAAATACATATTAATGTTTTAAATAAGCAGAAATATCTGTGTTTCCTTTATGTGTAATAAAGTTTGCTCAATGCAAAGTCAACAAGTGTCACTTTTAGACTAATTTTGAGGCATAGTATTAAACTGTTTAGATTATATTAACTGTTTTAATAAACTTAACATTCTGTAATCATGAAATAATAGCTGAATAAAACTAAACGGTGAAAGGTACCTGATAAAGTCATAACAAGTATATTGCTCAGCAGCCACACAGGACATTAGGATAGAAATGTGCAAATACAAAAACAGATCCAAGGATCAGCTGTATGGTTAAAGTCCCATGACAACGACAAAGATTGTTTTTGTGCACCTTGCACCTCGAGGACAGCTTGGGTGCAAAAGGAAGCAGGAGACTAAATTCAGTCTCTCATGCTAATACTCCCCGACAGACATGCTGAGGTTTGTTGTCATATCATCCCTCCTCAAGGATTAAATCTTTAACCCTGAAAAAAAAAAACTGATTATTTGCTATGACTAATGAGAAGTATTAACAAGGAACCATTAGGGTTATTGCTGTACTTCATTCTCTAATGTTTCATGCTTCAGGGAGAAGCTCAAATGAAATAAAAAGGGATGCCTTGTTTCATTGGAAAAAGAAAACTGAACATAAAACGGCTTAGGAAAAACATTCAAGCCTATTTTTTATTTTTTTTTTTCCACTTGAAGGCAACTCGTGTTCAAGCCACCTGGTGTTTGTATTTCCTGTTCATTTACATTAAATCTCCGCCTCCCCAGCTTGGCTTACAGAAACAGATGCTCCATTTGTCCTACAGCCTTCATTTCACACCCCGTTTCCTTCTTATTTTGGGCTCTTCTGGGGGCTCCTAACCCTCTAATCAGCACGGTAACAGGACAGCGATACAGTCTTGGTCCCTAACCAGGTGTCGGACTGATCAGAGCTACAAAAAAAAAAAAAAAAAAATTGGAAAAGAAGGAGGGGAATGAAATGAGCAGAGGAAAGACTGGAGCGCAGAGAAATGATGAATTATCAATGTGCTGTGAGCAAATGGAAAATGATTATTTCATGGTGACTGTCTGATGTCTGATTCTGAATTGTAATGGTAAATTATTAATTTTCCTCAACAGATTAATATTTCATGAATGAAACAGAAACTGTGATTGAGGTGATTTGAGAAAGAGAATATGGAGAAAGGTCGTGGGGTCAGCCAGAGTCACGTAGAGCAGCACAGCATCTCTGTGCATTAATCAAATGATTTTTTTTTCTTCCTTTATGATAAATATAGATGAAATACCCCCACAGAAACTTGTCATCAATCTGGAGGAAATTAAGCAAAAGACAACTTCATTTAGACCAGCGAAGAGAAGAATTACTGGGGCAGAAAGGGTTCTTCAATTTAGTGCACCAAGAGAATAACCTTGAACAGGAGCTGGAGACATATCACTGGGGTTTTTACACCTAATTACAGACATCGCTGAGAGCAAAGCACCACTCAAAAAGCACATTAACACTCACATTCAAAGAGGCTTCAGGTACACAATGAAGACCTCATACGGTACCCTCCTGTGCTTTCTGCCCAAAGTCCTCACATAATGGATTTTCTTTCACACAAAAAAGTTACATTGAGAAAGGCCAAATTTGTTATAGATTAAAAACCTTTTACTGTTACTTCTGCTCAGGTTGCTCCAACAATTACATCTCTGCTGAGGAGACTGTCAGGAGACGGTCTATGGCATTCAGCTGAAAGAATGGGGTTCCATGAAAAGGGTGAGGTTTGTTAGTTAGACGGCGCACAAACATCCCTCGCTCGGGTTTTCATCCGTCTTCATTGCCGGTGGAACAAATGGGAGCTACTTTATTGTTATTGAGAACACAGAAGGGAACACAAACACCTCGGAGAGAGCAAAGACGAAGAAATGAGACGGAAGGAGGCAACAGAAGATCAGAAATTAACACAGGAAAAAAAAGAAAAAAAAAGAAAACAATTTTCAAGTAATTCCAATATGAAGAACCGAGAAACTGAAGGAAACTACTAAAAGGTTGCATTAAATACAATTTGTAAAAATGGAGGCAATTAGCTCAACAATTTGCCTGTAATGTATGCCTAACATTAAGAGCAGATTTACATTTATAGTTTCTTATATTTAAAGATTAGTTAGGCGACCAACTGTAAGCATACTCTATTTTCATTTGTGACTGCCGCTTAACTCTAATGACTGGTTTTACCACGCATGGTGGCAACAATGGCCATCAAGTATGTAAAAGAAATAGAAATGAGTCTTTTGGGTCACTGAAGGAAGTTTGGTTCCTTCTTCTTTGCACAGTTGTTTAAGTTTGCAGGCATGAACACCCTTTTGAAGTTTATGTCTTAATAAGATTTAAGTGGACACTTCAAAATCTTCATTTTCTCTTTCTGGAGACATGTAGAGATTGATACTAATAATTTACAGTCAGTTTCAAACACCAATTCAAAATCTACCAACACAGCAGCGAAATTGTATATTTTACTCTGAGCTCAATTTGGAATAAATCTTGCTGTTACCAAGGAGTTTGTGCCTATTAAGGTTCAGCAGGTGTCAATAAAATTGTTTTAACAACTGCATTGCTCAGATCTTATCCAGTTACTCCAATTATTGTGAATTACAATCTAAATGGGGTCGATGACGGTTTCTGCTGTCATTTATCACACATTCAAGCAGCCCAGATGAAGGCCATTATCCAGTTTTAAATGTAATTGGGCATGATGTTGTCGTTTAGTCCGTAGAGTTATTTATGATTTTTGTTTTGTTGATGTGTGAGTGTTTCTGTTTCTTAAAACAATTTCCTCCCTGTTGAAAGGAAATTTTTCCTATGGTGGTAATAATAAAGTGATAGTGTGATTTTGAAAATAAAACACTTCCTGTCCGACTTTTTGCTATTGCACCCTTTTTTTTTTTTTTGCAAACATATGTTTGGCTATAGAAGCCATAGCAGACGTTTTCTGCACAATGTTTTTCCAATGGTTTTCTCAAAATCATGGTATGATTGGTGTGTGTGCTAAATCTGACTCCATTCCTCAAATATATATTTGATTAGATAACTTATGAGGAGGGGGAGAACTATAGCAGAGCTGCTATTTGAAAGCTACCACCTAATAACTTCAGCCTAAACACAACCTTAAATAAAATGATGGTGAAAATGAGGACATCACAGCTTCTTTTATGTCCTGGTTATCCAAAAGATAAAAACAGATTTAGAAATTTCGTGACGGACTCTAAGCTCAGAGAGCCTATTTGATTTTCACATATTCAGAATATTCTTTGAGGCCTGTGCTAATGCAAATTTGGCAGCTTTGAAAGACTGAAATCATGAAGCGGCTTGAATTATTCAATATTCTTGCCGCACTTTACCTTCGAAGGTTTTTCATTCTTCCTGGCAGAAAGATTCATCTCTAAGCCAAACTGAAAGAGGAGCCATCAGTGACGAGGCATTGTCATGTGTTATTGCTTGGCTAAGGACGGGTTTATTACGCACAGGTTTATGTCCTGCTTCTGTTTTGCTGTTAAAAAATACCTTTGGCAAAACATAAAATGTTACTGTACTTTAGAAGATTTTCAACAATAACAGCTCTTTATTTTTCTGCCTTCTCATTCAGTTATTGCTCTCCCTGTCAGTGTTTGATCAAATGTGGCCACTGCATGATGCTGCCATGCAGTTAGTGAAGCAACAATTGATTTACTGTTGCAGGAAGGAAGTTGCAAACTGAAATTTTAGTCAGGTTTATGTTGGTTGAATTATCAATTCTTTTTTTGAACAAGAGTACAGAACTAATTTCGCAGTTACAATGAAATCATGAAGTCCATAGCTCATCAGTGTGTTTTAAGATAAGGTCATTTTATTTATATAGCACATTTTCAGCAACAGGGCAGTTCAAAGTGCTTCACATGAATTAGAAGTAAATGCAAACCAAACAACAAAACCAAAAGAATGGTAACAATGAAAGAAGATTAGAGTGGTATAAAACTACATGATGGTTCTCCATGTTTGATTCTTGTTCAGGGTTACTATTGGTGAGTATGAAACTAAATGTTGGTTTCAGTTGTTCTGGGTTGCTAAATAGATGGTATTATCCAAGTTTGCTCAAGATTTGTAAAGTATCAAGCTGAATCTTGGTTCTCTGTGGTTTTATGGTGATGATTGATATATCAAATTCAGATGATAAAGAGAGGAAGTTTAAGAATAGAAATATCCCTTTACTGTTCCACACCTGGGAAATTCAGGTGTAGCAGCCACATCTCTAAGGTAAACTAAAATATTCAAAGAAGGTAAGAAAAATAAAATAAAAAAAAATAATAACTGACAAATTTGCAACGTATGAAAAATAGCAATGAAAAGTTATCAAAACAGCCACTCTGACATGAGTTAGCAAGTGAAGTTTAGGTTGTATTTCTTACATACTTGACTGAACTTTTCTACCACAGGCAGGACTTTAAAAATAAAAATGTTTGTTTTGAGTAAAACTGCATTCCCCAACCAAAAGCCCTTGTTCAGCCATTTCTCTCACATCTACGGAAAAAATGGCCAGGATTCCTTCACAGTGTTACAAGCCCTTTCAGATCAGTGTGTGGATTTCCTTCCCCCATATCCTTCTGGCAAAGTGACTGCTCTATCAGTTCAGCCATCTTTGGATATGTCATGCTTTATGCTGCTTTACAAGGATTTAGGGTATCGAGTTAATACTAGCCACACAGAGCTCTACATAAACTGTATACTGATCATCTTTGTTGCAGTATCTGGGACGTATCGTAAAATAAAACATTTTAGAAAAAAAATTACAAACTGTTGCTTTTTTATTGTTATTTTGTTTGTCGTTTCCTCAGGTCGACTCAACACAAATGTGTTAAAATAGTTTCAAGTATTGTGGAAATTCCACTTTTTGCGAGATTAAGGTCAAAAGTTAATTTTACACAGACTGACCCACAATTAATTCATGTTCCAAGTTCAACATCTGAACAAGCTGAGCAACGTAAAGTTAAACCAAGATGAACTAACTGAAGCTTATCGATACATTTTAATTGCAATAAAATTTTCCAAAGTTATTAAAAGCTACTAATGTTAGTAAATAAAAGAATGCAGTAATTACCGTATTCATTCAAATATGCTCACAATTCTAGAAAAAAATCCTATCTGCTTCTTTCCACAATGTTAGAAAACCCATTCGCTAGCAAAATGATTGCATTTTGTGCAACTTGTAGTTGAATGCTTTATTCTGAAATGTTGAGAAGGAAATGATCCCAAATATGTAACAAAAATTGTTTTATGAGTGAATATGTTAATAGCTGAATAAAGAAGTAAACTGTGACTCTCTGTGTATGGAGTCTGTAGGGCTATAGAGCTGCTATGTAAGAGGAAGGCATTTACAGTAACCGTAATCCCTCACTATTTTTCAAAGTGAGAATACAAACAGGGAATGTGGAAATTTTATTTAAAAGAAGAAAAAAAAGCAGGTGTAAGAAATGCACATTGAGATAACAGGTGGGGGGGAAAAAAATGACAGAATAAAAGACTTGCGAAACAAACAGAGACGAGCAAAACCAGGAGAAATTACAGTGTGGGAGTAATCAGAGGCTAAAAGCTTTCCCCCGCTGACTCAAAGTGCTTTTGGGAAAAGGCAAATAGCGGGAATAAAGGGATGTGAAAAATTAGTGGAGCAACACCAGGAGAGTCTGTGACAGCCAAGGCTGAGAAAGCCAGTGAAGGCAGGAGTGGGAAAAAGGAGGAGAGAGGGAGAAAAGTAAGTGAGTGATTGAGGCGGAGGGAAAGAGTAAAAGAAGGGAGAGAGAAAATGAGCTTCAAGAACTCCAAGGGGCTTTCTGTCCATTTCTGCATCATTCTGTCCTATTAGTACTGCTCTTCCGGCTGTCCAAACACCACTGAAGCCTAATAAAGCCTGAACTTAGTCTCTCACACAACCACAGTGATGGTCTAAGATGGCTGGGAGGGGGGGGTCGCCTTTCCATGGGGCTTTTAAAAATGACCTCCAAACACAGTGGCCTCACTCCGCCAAGAGCTCGGAAACTTTAATAAAGACCATTTGGGGTTTTTTCTGTGATTCTGCAAACGGGTTTTTTGGCAGCTGTACCTCCATTTTCCACCGATTTCGAGCAGAATGGGCCAGCAGAACTTGAAACGGCTTGGAAAGGTCCTTCTGGATGTGTGGAGGTGGTGTCAGCCTTGTGGGAGGACATTCTTAGCAGATAAAAACGGAAAAACGGTTATGTCTACTTCCATTAAGGTGTCAAAATGGACATGATTAAAAAGAATTTAGAGTTGTGGAAAACGGATGAACTCAAAAAGCAGAAAAAATGAAGGCGAAGTCAATAAATGGGCAGTAACACCAGCACAAGTTCCAGGTAGCATCTAAAACTTCCCTAATCATTGTATTAAACGCTGAGGTAACTTGCTGGGCAGCATTAAATTTAATGTGGCAACAAAGTGCAGCTGTTCACCTCGTTAAACTTTTTTATAACATTCACTCCCCTAATATTGGAGCTGAGAGGGAGCATCAGGTATGGTAAAAGCCTGAGAGAGGGAGAGTGAGGTGAAATATTGCAGATGGCTGCAAAGGAAGTCTTATTTTTAATCTCCATCAAACAAAATCATATTTAAAAAAACAAAACATTTGTTTATGAAAAAAAAAACATTAAATGGATTTATGCAAGCATCGATAAAACAATTTTTAAAAAGGGATGCATATATTAAAAATGTAAATCAAAAGGCATTTTGAGATGCTCTTCAAGATCTGACTTTTCTAAAAGTGAGCAGCTGCAGCTTGTAACCAAAACAAACCAGGACAGAGATAAATATGCAAACCGGTGGGTCACATTTTAAGTCCCGAGTAAGGCAGGAGAGGGCATCTCAGCGGGACTTTCTTTTTTTTTTTTTCCATACATCAACCAAATTATAGACATGAAAAGGAAGAGAAATGGAGTTCAGATTAAAAGTGTGAGACCAGACGCTGTGTTATTCCCTTTATTCCCCGTGCAAAACTCTCATCCCCAAATCAATTACTCGGAGGTGGATGGAGGAGAGCTTGAAAAGCGAGGCAAGTGGAGGAGGAGAGGAGCACTTCTGCCACGAGGTTCAAGAATCACATTAGAGGAGCTGTTAAAGTCTCACTGTGAAAGATTTTCTCAAAATTAAAATCAAAATAGAGACAGTAACTCAACAGCAGTGTTAACCCTTTCCTGTCTCATTCAACTTTCCTCGTCATCCAAAGCATGCTTCAGACTTGACAGCAACTCTTGCAAAGATGTGTAAAAATGATTAAAAGTGTAAAAACCATCATTATTTTTATTTTGAGCACATTTATTCAGTGGATTAGAAAAAACCCTAAGAACCAGTGTGTGCTACATGTACTGGGACACCTTCTGTTTATACTTTACGGGTCTGTCCAGATGACAGAAGGGGATGTACAAAGTTTAATAAGTTGAAAGCATACAGAAAGGCAGAACATACATCTCTCCAGATTGTTCAAAGTCCCAGATTCTCCCTCATACTCTGTCACAGCATATTTATACCACAGGGAAACAGAAAGTCACAGATTACAAATTAAAAGTTCCCCCAACAACCCGATCAACTTAAAACAAGCCAATTGAAAATTTGGTCCGAATAAGTAACTAAGAAATCCATTATTTTTTTATTTAACAACAACAACAATATAGCTATACTAATATTGCAATTATGGTTTTATATACTGTGTATCTCTAATCAGAATAATAAATTTTAAATTAGCTTAGTTCAGTTTATTCATCTAGAACTAAGCAAGGCAAAAATAAAAATCTGTGAGTTTAATAAGAAAAATCTCAAGTAATTAATACCCAAAGTCAGGCCTGAGGGGCTGGTATCCTCTTAATAAATCAATGCAAACAAAAAAAGGATTGAACTAAATTTCTACACTCTACAGACAATTTCAGCCTGACCATTTCTAGCCTAATAGTTTTTGTTTATGAAATGTCTGTTGTAGATTTCATAAACCATAAAGAACATTAAATATCTGAAACTGTGTCAGTCTGATTTTAAAAGTTCAACCTTTCAGATTTTATTAAAAAAAAACACACACACACACACCATGAGAGTCTATCAACCCTTTTTTCTGAGCTGTGTTTTTATATCGAGGAACATTATGAAGACATCAAAATCTGTTCCAACTTTCCCAAAATGGAAAAGCTGCAAGGGGGAAACCTCAGAGACCACACAAATCCCACACTTGCTCACATCATCACAAAAAGGTTGCTGAGGTGATCACAGAACTGATGTGAAACTATAAATACCTAAACCCATCAGTCGCAGAGAGAATGCTGAAAATACCGTCGACGCCGCTGAGACCGTAAGAAGTATAATTGAGCCTTACGGGTGCATAACGTGCAGGGTTTTTTTTCTCCCGATTTTTTTATTTGGGACATGGACCATATGTGCTCAGTAGAGGGTGAATGAGAAAGAAGGAGTGCATGACCACAAGAGTGGATTTAGGAGCACAGATTGAGAAACTAAAGAGAGTAAGTGTTAAAGGATGCTCAAAAATTGTCCAACAAATAGTTTCAAAGAAGAAAAAAAAACACATTAGTAAATGAAAAGCATCACTTATAAAAAAAACTCGTTTCTTCACTCGTTAAGTCCTCTTCATATCACAGATATATCAGAATTTTTGTCTTTTTTTTTCTCTTTTTTTTTAAGTAGAGTAACATTCAACCAAAGCTGGCAGATCATAGTTTTAGATCTCAACAATCAGCTTACAACTACAGGGAATACAGCTAAGAAAAGCCCAAACAGCTAATACACAAGAAAAAGTGAAACCTTTTCAAGCACTGCTCTGTCGAGTCCAAACAGCAACTGTTAACGCCTGGAGAACTTAATGCTTTCTAATAATTTACTTACAGATGCTCCTGGCTAAGTGTGGCTGGGATAAAGGCCAGTTTCGTTTCAGGTTTATAACAACTAAGTCACCCTGGTGCATGGTGCCACTGAATTGTCAGGCGTTGTTTTTAAGATGATCCAGAATCAATTGTAGCTGATTTTTTTTTTTTTTTGAGCGATCCACAATAAAGGAAAGGGAAAAATCCAACAAATACCTATAGTATTTTGTTTTTTTTTTTTTTTTTTTGTATTATGGTTTTTAATCATATCTGAAAGGACTCCAAATACACACACAAAAAAAAAAATATGTCAACACAGAAAATAGATGGTATCAATAACTTTCTGGTTATGTTTGTAAAAATATTATTTTAAGTATCTACACATACATTATCAGATAAAGCAAAAGAAAAAAGAAAAAAGAAAAACATACGGCAGAGAGCTGGTAAAAGTCAAACCTTCGACTCTGTGAGGGCCGTGTGAAAACGTATTCAGAGCCTGCAGCCATCATGACAGCTCAATCATTGAGGAGACAAAGTAGCTAATGAGACAGACCCGAGCTGGGTCAGAGATGAGGAAACTTCATTTGGCTCCCCATCAAGGTCTATGGGAGAAAACATAATATTCCTCACTCTCGAAAGGAAGAGCTTCCTAACAAAAGCGAAAAATGTTTTCCTTTTCCCTAACTGGAAGCAGCCCTCTCTGTTTCTTTCAATTAACCCGTCCAAATGGGCTTTTTACTCCAATCAGTCCTAAACAGAAGAGTCCCAATGTGCAGGATTCAAAAAGGTTTTCAATTCGTTAAAAGTTCAGACTGCGAAAAGCTGTCAGCGGCATTTCATCAATACCTGCAAATGATCAGGAGTTGAACATATTTCAAATCTGTTACAAACTGGTAGAAAAAAAAAAAAAAAGCTAGCTAAGACATTCATGAATGGATCTGCTGCATTTGGCCATTGCTACAACAAACACTTAAGAACTGATGGTGTAAAATTTCCTCAGGATTCTGGCTGACACTAGTCTCTGTTTCATCATATTTCATGGAGCCAATACTTCGGGGGCCATACTGGAACAATAACCGTTTCAGCAATTTTTATAAAAACCACGCTGGCACTGAAAGGCATTCAGGCAGACATTCTTTCAGCGCAGTTCACTCTGGCATTTTTGCAGGTTTTAAATGAGGATTTTCCTATCATTACAACACCGCCACTCCATTAATTCAGTGCCAAGTTTGCCTGCTAGAATTTGCACTGCCTGCTCATGCATGAGCATAACTACAACATGCAAAAAGTATGGAGTGAAATAACAAGTTTCAGGTTTCCCTTCAGTGACTCTTAATATGAAGAAAGCAACAAGAAAATATCCGCCTGCCTTGTCACCTGATCATAAACACAGATTTTGCATTTTTGAGGAATGCTGGCTAAGTATATTCTAATACTAAAAGGGATTTATTAGTGGCTAGCAGTAAGTGACCCTAATTTGACCCATAATAAACTATAAAGCAACTAACTTTTCTACAATGTCAAAAATATATGAATTAACAGCAATTTGAATTTGCATTAGGGAAAAAAATACCACTCAAACGTTCTTATCTGCATTCTCCCAAAGCATGGTTATAACATAACATTTCTGAATGAGCTGTTTTGTTTTTAACTTGTTGCAATGAATCTATTTAAGCCAATTCCTCTATTTGCATCCAACACTAAAATAATTGATACTATTTCAATTTACTGAGATTTCCCTGTAAGTGGTTTACTGAGAAAAGTTGATGGTGTTGCTTTGGTTATTCATAAAACATGCAGTTAATTTTGCGTGCGGGTCAGTGGTGTCGGGTTTTTAAGCTAAACAGGGTCAGACTGTGAAAGGAATGCATTACCACTAAACAGCTTTCTTTCTCAGCTACCGATAGTCTAGGTGAACTGGCAACAGCAACACATGGCCAAAATATTGCAAACATAAAAGAAAATATTTACTGGGGAATGAGGTGAGATCATTTCAACAAAATAAAACCATTTCAGCTCAGAGGAAACTCTTCCTTAGCTGAAAGTATACCTGATCTTACCATCAACCACAAAACTCAAATACACTTTGAAAACCCTGAGCTTGGAGGAATGTAAACCCAATCAGCAACATTTGATCAATCAAAACCAATCTTTAAGCGACATTTCTGCACCCCTCGCCACAAAAATGTTTAAAAAATAATTTTTTTGTGTAATAACTTACAGAACTCAGAAGATCAAAGGCCAAGGGGCCACTTTTATTTCACTGCATGCAGCCATGAAACATGCATTAGGAGTTATGCTTCATCTGCACAATTTATCATCTCCGGAAAGGAAATAACGCAAAAGCTCCCGCATCACATGGCAGCAAGCAGCCAAACAGCCTTTCAAAGAATTATCGACTGTGACATTTGATTTCTTTATGCCTGTTCTGTAGTTACGCCGGGGCCAGGAGGAGAATAAGTTATTTCTTGAAGACTCGGACGGTTTGGCACGACGCAGAAGATGCGCTTCATCACTTTGCATTAAAACCTCCAGTTAATTAAGCAGGTCACCGTCTGATTAAATGTCCATCTTGGAAAGCAAAGCACTGACAGAAGCATTATGCTATCCACTAATAAATCCTTTGTCAAAACCCAAATTTAGCTGATAAAAAGGGTTTTCTACAGTAGCTCAGACTCTCAAAGGGAGTTAAATGAAACACGCCGGGAACATCTTTGTCACACAACAGTGAATTATAAGTGATTATGTTCAAAACTGTAATCAATGTAAATTTCGCAAATGACACAAAACAACAACCCAAGCAGAACATTCTCCCTATTAGAAGGAGACTGAATACATTAATGAAAAGGCATTTTGGATCCAAGCAAATGTAAGAGTAATCATCCCAAGCTTTTAACGCATTCCTTTTCTTTAATGCTTTGGAGATTTTCACACCAAATGTGTCCATTATCCCACTCAGGTGGTGTGATTGAGTTGGCAGGCTCGCCAATTAGTCTAATTTCTTTTTGGACCCATCTTGTGCTGAAAGTGAATGAAGCCTTTTTTCAATTTTCACAGCCTTCCTAAGTGCTAAACACATAATCAGCGAAACTGAAGCACCAGAGCTTCCACACACTGAACAAGGGCATTGTGCAATTCAGGAGGAGGGGGGGGACACATTACAAAAGAAAACAACATGTAAAAGTAAGAGATGTGTGATCAGGTGTGTTCGTTAATCACCTGAAAGGAGCATCAGGCTGAGTTTCTCTGGCAAGCAGCTCAACATCTGGGTATTCTTTCGGGCTTTCAGAGAAGATTACGCAAACTATGAGGCTTAAACCTCAGGACAGCGAATCCTTATACTAACAATACCCTATACATCAAAAAACAATGATGAAAGATAAAAATACAGAAAGTGACAGACATAAGACAATAACAGATGGATGGAAAGTAAACAGAAAATATTTTAAAAGTTAAAAAAAAAGGAGCCTTATATAATTTTTATATTTTTCTCTCTTCTTTCTGCTTGTCATTACAATCTCTCCATTAGTCCTCAAACTCTGAATGAACCACTGTTTAACCATCCTCTTAGGGCCCAAAACATTATCTCAGTGTAAGTTAAACCAGGTGCTGAGAGCACACTTCAAATCTGACAACAAAATCGGTTCACATATCTGCATAAAATCAACCGAATGTAGCTTTTAATGACGCCGAGTTCGTTCTGCATGAAAGTCTTACAGCCTGACTACAGTCTTGAATGCGTCACGTCTGTTGCAGCTGAGCCTAAACGCCATACTGAGGGGTTTAATTTCATTTTTACAGAGTTGCTGGCCGCAAACCCCGGCTCCAAAGTATTAATGAACTTAGCCTCTATAAACGCAATCATGCCTGAGGAGCAATTACAAATCTAATTGAGCATCTAAACAGAATATTAAATCACCATTAACCGGTGCCTCTAATTTAGAAGACACTTATAAAGTTAAACACTTGTCCATAAAACAAACACTATATAACCAGGGGACTCAACAGAAAACTGGTCAAATATTTAAGCAGAAGAACAAACTTACTGTTAAAGAAAACACCGGTCCAGTTTTATGAACATTTCTCAGAATCGAAGCAAAACTGACGCTACTGTGCAGTCTACACCAGAGCAGCTGCTGAGTTATTTAACAACTTGCTTCCAGTAAAGCTTCATGGTGATGAGAAAAAACATGTTACGCAACTCGGTGGTAGTGGAAGTGGTTAGTGTTGGTTCGTTTATTTTATTTATTTACTTTTATTTCTTACGTTTTCCAAGTAAGAAATGTTTTGTTTTTGGAAGCAAATCTGAACAGCGACAATAGTTATGAAACACCAACATTTGATAGAATTCAATACCAGTCATTCAGAAGAAATGTGCATATACTAAATTGGTTGAAAATGTCAAAATTAGTATTTAAAAAGACACAATGAAGACTAATAATAAATACTGACTGATTCCATACATTGTAAATAAAGCACTCACCACATTTAGTTTTAGTACTCTTGTGTGTTTCTCACACAGTAGGAGTCTAACAAACTAATGTAACCTAACATCCTGCTCACACAAACTATAACATCTTAATGACTAGAGATATTAGAGAAGGAATAGTGTGCAACCATTTTAGCCAGCTGATCAGAAGTGTGCAGCCTCTCAGAAAGGAACACTTTAAACTGCAGGAAGGCAGTGACAGAAAGTTTCTGCAGGGAGCTTTTTGAAACCACGGTTTCACTTGATACAAGTAACCCATCGGCGTCTGATCGCTATAGTAGTTAAATGTGAGGTGGAAATGTCTGCATCTTCCTCTAAAGCAGCAATGTTGTATTCTACAATTACACCGCAGTTAAAAAGCTAAAGTGTTTTGTATAAGAGTGTTTGGCCAAGACAAAGTCAAGCTTGATGATGCCTCTTAGGCCATGTCACCTCCCCAATGAGCAATGTGGGCACCAGCTGCCACTGTGTGAAGACACAGTAGGGAAGGAGTTCAGGCCAAATGACTCTTGATCCAACGATAATTAGCCTGCCTGGCTAAAAGCTCGGCATTCTAGGAGCTGGTTGAGAGACACACAAACACACGCCCAGTCTTGCCTCACCTTTTCTTTTGACGCGATGTGTCAAAAGACAAAAAGACGAGACACATCTTAATTAGAAAAGTTTGCCGCAATTAAAAGAGTCTATTTAAAAGTGTTGACAAGGTAAACCACCAAGTCGCGTCATTTGTTGTGTGGCCCCCAGACATATATACATTTTCCCTGGGATAAACAAAGAAAATGCGAAGGATGTTGTGAGGGAAGGAGACCTTGGTATAATTCAAAGAGGTTTTAATACTGGTGGCTTCTGTCTCGACGGTGAGGGCTGCTGTTTGGCGAGGACAGCTTGGCTTACAGTTTTAGGGCAGCAGCGTTAAAAAGGAAAAGAGACGGAGGAAATGACGGCAGCGACACACACCGCCAACCCCTGAGAGAGCCCTGGGGGAAGGTTAGCCCTCCTCTTAGTCTCTCTCTCCCCTCTCAATTTCTCTACGTCTTTGAGCTGCAATTACCCAAAAGCCAACTCTTTCACCTTACCCTTTTTGAATAACAACTGAAAATGTTGCTTCTGCATCCCACAGTAACTTCTCACTCACACACAATGCTGCCGATGGCCTTTAAAGAGCTTTTTTTTCTTTTTTCAAAGCGGGAATAGGGGAGTTTGAAAGCCTAATTTTTTTGTTGAAAGCGCAAAACATAAACACAAAAATGTTGGTCAGAAGCCCAAACCAGCTAGGATTTCTTGTTTTTGTAGTGGAGGGGGGGGGGTCGACACTAAATATGTGGGCTGGCCGTGTGAATCTGAGCTGGCCTGAGGGTAAGCACTGATTTAACCGCTCTTTGCAAAGAACAAATAAATCAACCATCACACTGAGCCAGACACAGACCTCGAGAGATGCCTCAATACCGCTGTTTATCGATCTCTCCCTTGCATGTTTGTGTGTTTATTTCTGTCAGCATGTGCGCGTGTGTGTGTTAGTGGAGGCAAAGTTACTTATTTCACCGCTTATTCATTTGTTGGCAAAAGGTACTTTATCTTACCCGTGTTTGAAAAAGTTAATGCGCTTACTTTTAAATTAAAGACCCACTTAGGTGAGGTTGGAGGGCAAGAACAGTGTGCAAAGGGAGAGGAAGAAAAGGAGGAGGAGGAAGAGGAGGAGTAAGAAGAGGGCAGCTCAGTTGAGGAGGCCAACAAGCCGGTGCTGACGAGAAAGATATTGAATTTCAATTAGCAAACACCTAAATTTACATACAGCCTACATAGTGATGCTTGGGTAAGCAATTTAACAATTTCAAACAGCTGCTCGGTATCATTTACATAAATTAATAAAGCAAATTAAAATTCCATTGAAGTTGTTTTCTTCTTTCCCGCATGCATTTCCCCTCGCTTCTGTTAAAAAGTGAGTAAAAGCCTCAGGAAAGGGTCAAGGCAACAAGTTGTGGGCGATCCAATTTGGGACTCCCGGGGGAGATTAGATCTCCGCCTGCTTCGACTAAATGTACCAGCAGGTACCTGACAGGTCGGCTCGCTCTGTGGCTGCGTCCCCTCTCCCTCTTTGTCAGTGGCACATTTGGTTCATTCAAGGAGCAGCATGTAATCGAGATCTGCCAGCACCTGCCAGGGTCGAAAACTAAACACGCTCCTTGTGCCCAGTCTCCTACCGTCTGCACTCACTGTGAGCCTAAACCAAATCAGCATCCAAAAGCAAACCAAAGGCAAAAAATGTCTAAATCGTGGACCAGATCCAAGGAGCGCATCTTGATCTGAACATGAAGGCATCTGGCTACTGATGCCTTCATGTTATGCATTTCAGTGGATTTAAATATTTCTCCAGTAAGAGGAAAATTAGTCTGGTGGTTTGAGGTTAGTAACACAAGCCAAGGCAACATGGATTTGGCAGATTCAGCTGGACAACATTAAAGGAAAGCTGGAAAACAAACAAGTCTCATGTAAAAACAAGCATCAGACCTTCAGGGACAAACAGTTCACATTTAAAACAGTTTGTGTCTTTTTAAGAAGACACCTCTTTCATTACAAAGTGGAATAAAGGCATGAAGTTGTTAATGTAGTCAAAGTCAGCCAATGTCTTAAAAAGCTCTGTTTTTCTAATAGGTGTCAAAAATATTCAGGCAGTGTGAAGCACATAGGAAGTTGCTCCTCCCCAACCTGTTTCTGCACACCATCGCTCAGCTGGCTGATAGAACGATATTTACCCCTGGCTTCGAAAAAGTCCAACTTGTGTCTTTTAAATATTTCTCGTTGAGAAAAACATGAACAGTCATACAACAACGACTATTAATGTAATATTTTAAACAGCAATTGCTTGGACACTAATAAATTCAGCAATGTTAATCCAATATTTTTTTTTTCTGAAAACTGTGCATCAAAATCAAAATGATCAATACTCTGGGCCGGGGCCTGAAAAACATAATCATTACTACCAGTCAGAAGAAACAAATTGGTAAACGCAAAACATTTTTTTAAACAAACATCTGCCAGTATAACCAACACTTCCAAATAGAAAATGCTGTACATTTATAATTAAAATGAACCCTGGTTTACTCTCCAGTTCACTCCTTTGTGTCTCCCTCTGTTGCTTGGTTCAGACGAACCAGTGCTGACATGCGCCTGCTATTTTAGTGCCGTCTCAGGGTGCAACAGCATCGTTTAATCAGCTTGTTAAAAAGGTGAGGAATCAGAAAATCATTTCCTTTCTCTTCAACACTCCCACTCCCCAACCAGGTGGGAGCCTCCAGGGTGCAAAAGAGGTGTTACGTTTTAATTTCGAGGTCAAGTCATTAGTGGACATTCCCACCACAGGTTTCTTGTCATCATTTAGATCTCAGCTCACATTAAATAAGACACACCCTCCTCAATCCATTGAGGTGGCCGTCCAACAGGGACAGCTCCATCAGCGGCAGACTTAACCAGAGTTATTAGTTTCCTTTTGCAGGCTAATTGGTCCGGAGGAGGCCCAGACTGAAGAGTCAGCCGCTAATCCAAGCACACTGCGGCATTAACTGTGTTCCAATTTTCTGAACTACAAAGCCTTTAATAACAACTATAAAAGAAAAAAAAACAAACTCCAAGGATATTTTAAGACAATAAAACATGTTCATGTAGAGCCAAGTTTTACGTAAACTTCATGCAAGAGTGGAAATAGCCTTATGTTGGGATTTCTTTATGATGTATTCAGAAAGAAAACAGGATCATAAATATACATGTATATACTGAAAGGCACTGTAACACAGAGCAGGAAAACTAGTCTGCAACGAAGCAGACCTGCATTAAGCTATAAAAACCTGATTTGAATTATGGCCACTTCAGCCTGCATTTCTCCTGTTAGTTTGCTCCGCATTGTGTATTCTGAAGGGGAAAAATATGAACTACTGTGCAAACATTTTAGTTAAATTAATTAAGTATAGGTCTCAGGTGACTGACAACAGGAATGGCATTACATAAAGCCCACCCTGACAAGAAAATCCACTCATCTTGGGCAACAATCTGGGAAAACAAAACAAATTAAGGCTTCAAATTTACTGTGATGGATTACCTGGCTAAAACAATTTTCAAGTCTGTGTAAATTGTTTTCACACTGAACAAGACTGAATGGCAGTAAATTAGCTCCTCTGGTGGTATAAAACAAAAGCTCGACAAATACCAGTACACTTCTGGACACCAGAGCACTCTGCCTGAGGAGCTGAAGAAGAGAAAGTGTGGGAGGCTGGAACCCTAAAGAAAACGTTACACCTGTGGAGCTAACTGAGTTATAAATTCAAGGAAAACTGCAACAAAAAAGAAAAAGTCATTTAAACACCCACAGCCTTGATGTGTTTGGTTCTTTTCCTTAATGCAACCACCTTTGAAAAGCAACAAAAAAATAACCAGAACCGAATTACAAGGCTTTCATTCCATTTTATTAAAGTAAATGCATGTCATGTTGGATTGTCAGAACGGAGGACGTCTCTAGCTTCGTTCACTGTATCCAAAGGTGTTCTGCAAGGATCATTTCTGGGGCTTCTACTTTAACAATAAGAGCTGCGCAAAATCATCATCGAGAAAAAACCCCCAAAACATTTTATAATGTTTGCGTACAACAGAAAAGTGACTTCCAATGAATAAATTCTAAATTATACAGCTAGTCCAAAATTACCAGATCCAAACTTCAGACTGGAGTGAAGTTTATTTTTATTCAACCAAGATGTGTGTTTCTTACAGGAAACGAAAAAGATTTTTCTCAAAAGACATATAATCAAATAACCTACTAAATAAATATGAAGAAAAAGAAAATATTTTTTTATTTACATTTTGTCAAAATACTCATTGAATGCTAAAAATTATTTACACTCCTCTCAATTAATGACTGGGATTGACCCAGTTTTGGGTCTAACTAAATTATCCAACAAAAGTGCATCAATTTACCATAGTGCAGTTCAAAAAGACTTTGCCTCATACAGAGATGAAGAAAGAAGATGTTTAATATTTCTACTTATTTAAGTACTCAAACGTCTACATGGTCATGTTTTGACTGGACCGTTGAACGTCTCAGGATCGTAGTTTTGGTAATAATGTCAGTGACATTTGAGTTTCTTTTCATACATAAAATGCCAATGTGATGTATTTTCGGGCTATTTTCAGCTACCAACATGTTATCCAGGACACCTTCATGAATATGATTCCATATCTTAAAACATATATTACAATAATAAGTAGAAAAACTAATGGCATTCGACTGAATAGCACTGAATTTAGGAAGTAAATATGAATAAATAAAAGATGGTAAAAAAGAAAGAGAATTTTATCTGACTTGTAAAAAAAACTTTACCAACACATTTTAGTCATAAAATATTTCCTTTGCTTCACTTTTAGTTAACTTAACGCCATTTGATGGTAGAGCAAGATCCTTTGGCACAAGACAGCTTTGTTCAGCATCACATGGTTTTCATTTCTTGACCATTGTATTGTTACTGCTCAACATGTGAGCCAATTGCCAGTGAATCTTCACCCATTAATAACACAGTAGTACATATTAGGAGCTGGTGCACAGACCCCTCAGAGACGGAGCCATCAGCTTCAAGTAGAGTCAAGTCTCTGTCCTAAGCACCACATTGATATTGCACCTGTAATTGGAACTCTGGTGTCACTACTTCGTCTGAGGGACTTACATAAACAAGTACAAAGGAGATAATCCATTTATCTTACCTTGCGCCAAAGTGGGACACATCATTACGCACAGAACAGTAAGTGCAGAGGTCTAACTAGGCTTGTATGTTTGCAAAATGGATGGAGCTGCAGCAAGTCTGTGATTTCTCTGGGAAGAAGCTCAGCTCTTTTGTGAGTTGGAAAGCAGAGAAATCAGGGGGGAAAAGGGCGGCCAAGAACCGTTTGAGTCTCAGGGTTTTCTTTAGTGCTCAACTTTAAATGCGCGGCCTTCGGATTGCGAATAAGACGGTTTTGTGGGAATTTCTTAAGGAATTTGCACTTTCTAAATCCTCCTGCACACTGTCCACATTTTCTCACAAATGCAAGCAGCCATTCCGTCTTGGATGATTCTTCAATTCCCCATTCAGTGCCTCTCAATGGTTACAGTTTGGGAAAGCCTGTTGAACGGCCGCCATTATTTTTTTTTTCCTTGAATCTCAAGCTTTTGGGCAGCCTCCACAGAAAGCACAGTTTGACAGCGATACTCAGACAAAGGTGAGAAGGCAACAAAGGCGTCTGAGTTAGTTTGGAGGGCGACAATGGCGCCAACAGGAACGCATATGCTGCATGATAATTGCATTGTTATGGCGAGTCTGGATAGTAGACGGTGAGCCTTTCTTTGAGTGCTTGAGGGTTGTCACAGTTCAGTAAATATTCCCTGGAAGGGCCCAGCAGGGGGTTTAAACATGTCCAGCTGCAACCTTTTTCAGGCCAGAGCAAATAATACTTTAAGAACAGCATGAGGAGGACTACAGGTTATTGTTTTGATGAGTGGATCATCTTTGTTCTCTACTTCAGCATATGGAAATGTCCTGCAAAGATATATAAATGGCCCTAAAAGGTCAATATGGGTATCACGTTTTGCCTAGGTTAACATCATTCAGCAGATCTTTGTGTGAGCTTACATTCATCATTGACTGTAACTCTAAATAGACCTAGTCCCATGTTCTTCTGAAATCTCTTCTTGATGTGTGAACAAAGTGTGCGCCTGAGCTAACCTCCCCAGATGGTTCTCAGTTTGAGCACTTTGATTTGTATCCAAACCTTTAAATCATACATTAATATTTGCCATGAAAACACAGGCCAATGCTCTGGAGTTCAGTAACTCAAGTACAAAAAAAACAGATGTAGACGCACATTTCTTGGACTTCCTTGACTCTAAGCGTTGTTGATCCATCTTTAATTAGAGTAACCTACACTTCATTAAGTTTCTCAGCTTGACCTGAGACAGCTGTTGCAGCTTTCTTTTTAAAAATCATTTTCAAAGCGCAATCGCTCTGAAAGTTGCTCAGAGCCCAAAGGGATCTGACTGATTTGCTTAAAGTTGCTTCTGGTTCTGTTTGAAGCAGCTGTTTTATTCACTACCAAAGACTGCTTGTCGTGTCATTTCCATTCAGACTGTTCTCTCCCCATTTCCCCTTCCTTCTTTGTTCTTTTTTTTATTTCTCTGTGCTTTGTAAAAGTATTTACACCCATTTTGTTTCACTGAAACTCCAAATTTCAATCTGTTTTATTGGGACTTTCCTTAATAGACCAATATAAACTAATGCAATAATTGTCTTGTGGAAAACAACACATAGCTTTCAAAGCTTCTTACAAATAAAATTTGTTGTGGGCTTTTATATTAATTCTTCCTAAGGTATATGGAATATGAATATGGAAGTCTGGAACCACTTTTCACCGTGGTTGTGCACTCTTCTTTACTAATTAGCTTAAGACTGCATCCCTTCTTTCTTGTCATCTGTCTTTACTCTAACTTCCATCAAAAAGCTTTCCCACAGCATGATGTTGCCACCGCCTTTTTCCACCATAGGGATGGTGTGCTTGGGGTGATGTCCAAAGTTAGCTTTTCCCCTACACAGCGTTTCACATGTGGAACTAACAGTCTGATTTTGCTCTCGTTTGATGAGGGCACTGCGTCACCATCCTCATTAGCTTCTTTCTATCTTTCTGCATTGGAACCATTATCCAGCAAGTTTCCAGCTTGATGCTCTGGAGTTGACCATTATTTTGGTTTCAACATGTAGTTCCACAATCATTGTTTTTCTGTGCATTAAGTTTCACTATGTCTCTCGTCTTTGTTTTGCTTCGCTTTTACTCAGTGTGGTTTCTGAACCACAAAGTGCAAAGGTAAAGCCTTCTTGTTTATTGTCTGCATTTACAAGAGAGCGTGAGAGGTCATTTCCACATTCAGCAGTGGCGACAGTTTGCTTTTAACCCTTGACCCCAACAGCAGGAAGAACTATGAACCATTCAACACATTTCCTGCGGCAGCATTTTGCCACAGATTTCATCAGAAACTTTTTCTTTTTTTGTATAAGCACAAAGGCTTTGCTGAACTGCAACATTTGGCAATTGAGGCCCCTCTTCGGACACCCCGGGATCATTTTATTCCTGTTTCTGCATACACACATTTACACGGCACAAACAAAAGGCAGTTCCTCTTCAATCCTGCCCGTTTGGGAAAGGGGTCATGGAAGTCAGGCTTTCTGGATCCATTTTCTCCCAGAGAGGGTGACGGAGCTCAGTGTCACTCCACCTTACACTATATTAGCATGAAATCACAAAACAGACAGATTCAGACTCCGACTTGCTTTAGTTCTTGTCCCTACGGCATCTCCCTAATGGACCAGAGGGCGTGGGATGCTGAGTTTGAGCTGGGGTGTAGACGGGGGTTAGGGGGTCTGCGGGATGACAACAGATGGGGCAGAAGGCCAGGCAAACCGGGAAATTCGACTGTGCAATCAGAGACATTTTAGATCAGTTCAAGCTGACCGCCATCAACCCGACACAGCATAGATCGCTGTAAGGGTCAGAGCTCCCTCCCTCTGCATGCTGCTGTTGGCTGACCTATACACAAATAAAAGATGAACAGGAGAAAATGAAATAAAAAAACTCCTTCATGCATATTAAAAACAAAGACTCTCCCACCCCTCATCTTTGTCTCTGCTGACCCAGAGACCTGTCAGATGAGGAGAAAGGCCATCAAACAGGCCTAAACAGAAAGCTGACATGGACTGCTGACCATGACCCGGAACTGAGCACAATGGAGCAGTCTGGGCGAGGTTGTAAGGGAGGCAAAGAAGGTGTGTAAGTCTAGATGATTTGCACGCTGAGTGAAAAAGAAACATGAGCCAAATTTAGTCTGAACAGAAGGAAAGATGGAGGACTGGAAAAGAAACAAGAAGACAGGAACAAAAATAATAAATATTTATATTAAATGTGCACCAATCAGCTTTATCCTGGCCAATACCAACTTTTGATTTCCCTGAACTGCAAATTAAAACACAATGGCTAAAGTAAATACAGCAAAAAATTGAAAGTTTCTTCATTTTTAATGTTTAGTTCTGTATTTTTGTCTAATTCATATAACGTTGAGGCCAATAAAATGAAATGCACATTTTGATTAGTTTAGAAAACAAGCACTAACCAGGGTTTCCTTTGCCAATAACGATTTATTTTTATGTCCAACCTACAAGTTCACATTATTTACACAATAATTGTGAAAATACAACACTGTTGTCCACATATAGAAATATGTGGACAACAGCTTCTTTCATGGAGGTAGTAGTTTGAAATCCAAACAAAAACAAACAGCTTATGATTTGTTTATATAAAAGGTATTTTTAAGCACATGTCCCTAACATTTATCCAATTTTTTGCAAAACTCAAAAAAGTGCATCAAAGTGCTGGCCAATGTATTTATGGACAAAAGATGGTAGGAATACTTCTGGATGTTTTGCAGCATTTCTTGTATTAAAAACCAGATTTTTGAGTATTAAAACGGCTCATTATAGATAAGAATTACAAGCCGATTAATTGGTGCTTCTTAAATATTACTGAGAAATAATAAAACCACATTGCTCCTGAAATGACAGCTTTCTAAATACAAGAGTGAAAGGGGGAATCCCTTTGAAGAGACAAACATGGCTAGTGCAGAAAACGTTAGAGCACTGGGAGAGAAAGAAGGAACACAAGGGCAGAGAGGAAGCAGGTTAATGCTGGATGGAGACGGCAGGACGACAAAGGGCAAAAGACACAAACAGAAAGCGGATTAGAGAGGTGCCGTGGCCCTGAGAGTTCACCATGCATCTCGACCCAATATCCTCTGCTCTCACCAAAGATAATAGAAGAAAAGAAAGGAAAACCATAGGAGGGACAGGAAAGACATAAACACAACAAGCAGATGTGTCGTCTGGCCTGCGCTAAAATTAATCCTCGACCCACAGCTTGCTTTCTTCCTTTTATCAGTCATAACAAAGGGAGAGCTTCTTTTGCTTCAGGTCTGGACAACAGAGGTGGCTGGACAGCGAATTTACGTCCTCGCTGAGAGACGAGACAAGGAGGGACAGCGGGAAGTTCGGGATTTGGGGAGATGTGTGGGAAACACGGGTGAGGCACTACATGTCAGGTCAGTTTGGGGTCTGATGGAAGGAGGAAGATGAAAGAGAGAGACCATGATATCTGGGGAGGGGTTTGGTGAAGCGAGCTCAGTGGAACGGAGAATCAAACTCAGAGTCCCAGTATGCTCAGGTTCTGTTGAGCCTGACTGGGTCTGAACTGCAAACAAAGAAGGGGAACCATTGACAAAAGCAAGCGAAGGCAAACAGAGGTAACAAGACAACAACCGCCCTGAACTGATTTCAGAACAAATTCTCTTGTAACAGCCTTGTGGTTAAAATAAGCTCTTAAGTTCAAGAGTGGGGGTGTAATGGTACAAAACAATCAGGATTTGGCAAAAACTTTGTTTTTAAAGTCCTGGTGCAGCACATTTTCTCTATGCTTCAGTCAAGAGAAACAAAAGAAAACAATTTGATTTTATCATGCTTTAAAACTTGGAAGAGTTACCAGTAGAGACCCGACTGTATGTTTAGTGGGATGTTTTTAAATTCATAAATCACATGCAGGCACAGCCGATGCACAGAGATGTTACGTAACAATAAAACCACTTGAAAACGGTTGATGTAATTGTTGCAAATTGTTTTTGAATAAGACTCCACTGACAAATGAAAATAAAAAATGTTTCAACCACATTGGAGTTACTTTGGTATCTAGACCACAAAGTGTGCAAACATAATCAGCAAAAGCTGGTTGGTATAGTGGCATAAAACTTAATATTTACATAATGCATCAGCAGATATTTGAAATCTAACTCAAAATAATATTTGCTTCCCCACAACCCAACTTTCTTATCTGCTGTTTACCAGTTTCCTAGCTTAGCATCTACACTGGTGTGTGGAAAAATGTATGTTTGTTTAAACGTGAGGTCAGTTTGTTCGTTTTTCAAAACTTCAAATCCTGTTACATCTTTGAAGTGTCTATTTCTATTCTGGTCCACAGTCGTTTTGCAAAGCGAGTATGTACTGGTGGAGAATTCAATGTTATACTGCATCATGATTCGCATGTGAATTCTATTGTTTTTTTTATTTTATTTTCATATGTTAGGGTTAGCTGGCGACGTAAGGATTAAACTTCACAAGATTAAATAATTTGATTTAATGCAGGGAAGAGCATATGACTTAAATAAATACATTTATTGTGTCAATCTGTGCAGATAGTTTTAATTAGCTTTGTGTTCCTCCTGAAGACTATTTTAAATATTTTACTTTAAGGAAAACAAATCTGCAATTTTTCCTGTAAAATCTCAAATTCTCAGGTGAAAGTCAAAAGGTATTGTGACTTTATATAAGAATCTTAGGCAAAAATATGAAAGGATGAAAGAAGGTTAGGGGATAACGCACATCTAGAGGTTGCAGACGTTAAAAAAAACAAACTCCATTGATTGTATTCTGCTTGCGCCGCATCTGATGGACGTGGTGCAGCTTCTCCACATGAAGCTGGTTTCTCACCAGCTTCTGATCAATCCCAACATGGCAACCTTCTTAAAGATACTTAGTTTTGATTGGTCCCTGCGAGACAAGCTCAGTAAACCTTTACTTTTGGAGTGCTGGCCCCCAAATCCCCACACAAGATTAGGCTGTGACCTGTAGCACAGACAGCAGATGAGCAGGGCTGGACACACACTGAGCTGGAGAGTCACAGGAGTCTTGTTCTGCAGAACATTTAAGCCTTGAAAGAGCTCGAAGCACAGGCTAATACACTGCGAGTGTGTCTGTGTGCGCGTGTTCAGCTGCTAATTGTTTTGTACTGTTTGGAAGCAGGCAGCCCCAAAAGCCATCTGTTTTATTCAAGTTTGGAGGAGGGCTATTAATGCCTTTATTACAGAGCTGTTGGAAGCGAGAAAAGACCAAAAAATTGGGCGACTGAGAGGGGAAATAAGACATTTAAATAACTATTAGACAGTTTCTGAAGTTGATGGTTTGAAAAAAATTAAGTTTTTTAGTCTCAAAAAGTCATTATAAAGTACAAAAAGTAGATGTATTGCAGATATGCTAAAATGTAAAAGGTGACCTTACTCAATGTTTAATAGTGGAGGCCTTTTGCAGAAATACAGAAGAAGTTACTTATCTCTTCGAGACAGACTGCAAGTAAAAAAGTACCTTAGATCAAATTTACAATAGGCTTTGCAGAGTGATCTGGTAAGTAGATACAAAACTGGTTCTGCACTTTTGAATGCTCAAGCCCACTTAAGATGAAGAGACTTCAATAAAACGGTATTAGGTGTAACATTTGGCCAATGAAGCAAGCTGTGGAAAAGCACAAAAACATCATTTAACAGGTTGTTCTGGAAAAGAAGTTACTTGGTCTGAAGAGACTTTAAACAGGTTTCCTACTCATCTTTAATTTCAAGAACTGAAAAATGTTTCCAGGCTTAAATTAGATTTTGTCTGGAGTTTATAGAACATTCTCATCATTCAAGTACAAAACATTTACCCTTAACTGGCAGAATGGTAATCAAGTCTTTTCAATATGTTCCAGAAATTATGTATCAAAACAAATTCAGAAATTGGCTTCCTATATTCTGGATCGGGACCAAAACATGAATGCTCCATTTCAAATACTGTAGCTCTTTGTCTTGTAGGAATTAGTAAATATGGATTAGACAAGAATATAACGCACGAGCCTTAAAATTCTATGAAACGTTGGTACTTTTACTTTGTTTTCAGAAAAAAACATCTAAAAATAACACTTTTGACACTTTAACATTTTAACTAGATTTAGTTCAAGAACCACTGGTCTGGAAGTTTATGTGTAGGATTTTAAAAAATCACAAGTGAATTTCACAATTTCTCAGAATGAGTAGACTGCCTTTCATAATTACACAATGACAACGTTTCCTATATTTGCCTCTAAACAATTTACACAATTCGATAAACTTTCACATAATCACAAAACAACAGGGGGCCAACATTTCTCCCTAAAGACAAAAAAAAAAAAAAAAAAAAAAAAAAACAAGTCAAGCCCTTCCAAATACCAACAACAACTAAGGAGCAGCTTTGTGCTGCTGTTAGAGGAAAACTTTGATCAAAGTTATTTCTCCTCATCCATCTCTGACTCTCCTGGCCAGTCATAAATCATCTTCACTGTGCCAACTGTCAGACTCGGTCCCAGAGCCGTGAAGAGCTAATTCAGCCGCACGACGCTCTGAGCCAGGCTCCGCTCTGCTCCTTTAGCTCAAAACAAAGAATTACGTTGCAAATTACTGATCTTGCTGGACTTGTGTCCGTGATCCCACATGACACTGATTACTATCCTAATTACTTTACACGGCGAGTTCAGAAGAAACGTGCAATTTCTGTCATAAGGCTGTATATCATGAATGTGTTTGGATCAACAGTAGGTAAGAACGGCTGATTCTGAAGTACTTAAACTGAGAGGTCTAACATGTATTTATCCAAATTAAGAATAAACACCTTCACCTTTTTTTTTTTTTTTTTAAAGCTGAGAGGCATTCATGGAGGCCTAGCTGGAAGCTAGTTGACATGAATGACACAAACCTTTTTAGGCTTTAACTCCCCTGGCGGACCGCAGTCATGAAATTATTTGCTTGGCTGCACTGACTTCTGCCAGAATATATCTGCAATGCTAATAAACTCCATGGGCCCTGGCAGGTAATGGCATGCTACTGTAACTTTTCTACCTCATCTGAGTACAGCTCAATCAGGCCCCGCCAGAGGCCGCCTCTCTACGAGTCCCCGCGGCTCAGAATCAGCAACTTTCAATCTCGGTGTGTTAGCACGCAAGAAGACGCAACAGTACGCTTGGGACAGGTGATGAGACAAGCAGACAGCGCAGAGTGAGAGTGAGAGAGCGACCACACATACGCACATGCTTACTGTCGCACATACAAACACAAACATAAAGTCTAATATCGGCTCAGTCCCCGACTCCCTTTAAGAGACCCGAGAGCAGAAGGGGGAGAAATAAATACTCTGCTTTATTACAGGGAGATAGACAGAGCGGAAGGAGGAGGAAGGAGAGGAAAAGTAAAATAAGAGGAGGTAGGAAGAGACCGTGTGTGCTCTCACTTTCTCTCCTACACACACACACAGAGCAGACTGGCTCGGCCTGATCTTGCTGAATCCTATATAGTCGTGAAGAACTCTTTATTTCCCCAAGTCAGCATACCTCCCTTAGCCCTGTCGTCTCATATACTGGCAGCTGACAAAGTACAACAAGAGCCCTGGAATACAGTAATACCAAGGTACTACTAGAACATACAAACCATGACATTATAGTACAAGCTCTCAGTTTAAGAGGCAAATATTTGTCTATTCTGTTTCTCACAGTAGGAGTGGTTCTAATGAAAGAAGATTCTTTATCTGTGGAAGGCAGCGTCTTTAAGAAACAGGGGTCAAAGGGAACATGTTTTGTGCACCAAAACATGTTTGGTGCATATGCATGCACCAAACAAATACAGAACTGTTTTAAACTCATACACATGGAGAAGTTCACATGCAGAACAAAAGTGCACAGTTTCTCGGGTCAACTTCTAACAACTTCAAGCAAAGCACAAACACTTCCAGCTATCATGAAATTCTGCTATTTGGGAGCATTATGCTTTTTAAATCAATAGGGTACGTGACATAGGTACTTTCTCACCAAACAAGCTCTAGTTGAACGCAAACATCCCCAGCACAGAGAAATGTACCCTCAACTATAAATCTTTTATACGCTGTGATTCCTTAGTCACCAAGGCTTAGTTTAATTGCGCCGATTGGCAGCCATTAAACAGTTACTTCTGAACTGTGTGGCATTATTCTATTGTTCAGAGAAGACAGAAAAACTTCTTCCCTAATATAACTCACATTGTCAACACTTAGAAACATATTTCTGAAAGGCTTTCGAGATGATTTTGTCACAGTCTTATAAAACCAGTGGTTATGTGTCACCAGTCCGGTAGGTTTCGAACTCATTTCGATCCAATTACAGAGTCAAGAGAAGATTTTGCTGTTGTGTCTCACGTAGCTGCCATGAACTGCCATTTTCTAACTTGTAAGGAGCGTGTATGCTGGCAACCAAGACTAAATTTTAAGTATCAAATATCAGACATTTATTTACATCTGTAATTAAATCAATATGTCAAATGGCTTATACTTTACTCAGTTTGTACCATTCCTACATACACAGCATCAAAACTCAGCAAAGGAGAAAAAGGGATTTAGAGGAATTGTTGGGATGATTCCTCTGAATATAGAAACATCTTCCAGTAAAGCTCTTACCTCTCAGATAAAAACAAACACAAAAGGGATTATATTTCCATAGACAGGAGCAGTGGTGCAACTGTACCAGCTAAATCAAAGGTTACTTTTGATAAAGTTACTTGAAGCAAACAATTGTTTATTCTAACGCATGCAAAATAATTCAAAGAATCCAATCCTTAACAGACATCCATGAACAGTAAAAGCTTACTTTATGAAATAAAAAAACTCTATCATATTTTTTTTATCTATTTTCTTTTCCTTTTTCTAACCAAAGCTGTCCCTCACCAAGCAGTTCTTTATTTTTTTCTAACTGAGGAAGACACTCAATTGTAAGTAAGCAAAAGTATCTTAAAGTCCTACATTCTCACTACATAATCTTCCTTTTATAACCGCTTAGAGGGAAAAAAAAAAAAAAAAAAGGAAGGTTCCCCTGACCTACTGTCATTGTGAAAATTTTCTTTGAGTCTAGGTAGGCCTGCAGGAGTCGATATGAAGTCCCCTGGCACATTCCTCTGTCGCTGCACATTGCGGGTGAGAAATTTCAAAGTGTGTAAATGGTTGCCTGTTTCTGTGTGTGTAGTGTATCTAGTTGCAGAATTTCTGGCACAACCCCAGCAGACATGGGAACGCCGCAATGGATTACTCATGGAAGAGGGGGATTTAGAGAGGAGAGGAAAAAGAGGGAGATCAATGGAGGAGGATACAGTACAAAAAGGAGGCAGAGCAAAGAATTTCCTGAAAAACATTAGCCAGAGTATCTGCACAAAAGCACGGACAAAGTGGAGGAAATGGTTAGAGACTATCATTTCTGCTCGGCAGTAAGCCAGAGTTTAAACAGAACAGGAAAAATACGTTTTCTAGAGGAAAACGAATAATTCAAAATGGATGAAGGAAAAATGTATTATAAAATATTTACTTATAAAATAAAGGAGGTATTAACCTTATCAGCATGGTTTTATAATTTTACAAAATATTTTATAAAAGAGTCTAACATATAGTCCATCAGCTCCTAAGAAGCCATATTGATTTGTTTTAGATTAAACTGAATAGAATTGATTACATATGAGGCACCAGCGACATTACTCCGTACATTTTCTAATTGATATTTCCTCTGTTTTCAGAAGAAATATATGCTACCATATTATTTTAGCTTCCAGTGAAAGACAGTGTAATTCCTATGCTCCACCAGGGGGTGGCATTTTGTCAAAATCAACTACTTTTCATTCAAAAGATGAAGATATTGTGCATGGCTAAAGCAGTGCTAGGCTAAACTTTTTACTTGCGTTACAACATGCGATATAAGTCACAGAAACAGATAGAAAAATGTACCACCTGTATAAGAGAGGAGGCTCTAACATGGCAGGATAATTACAACAAAGCAGATTTGTGTACTGGTGAGTTCGTTTAAAGTTATAAACAAAAGAATAGCAGCAGCTGTCAACAAGCCGTAAGTCAGACAGAGTTTTATTTTAGCTGAAAACTGAAATCCAGATATCCGTCTTGTTATGAAAGTCATTTGACCATAATGCAGAATAAACAGCCAGGGCAGCTTTGAATAACCTCTCCCAATATAAAAATACAGTGCTGTAAAATCTCTAGCTCACCTGGTGTGACACAGCTTGCACACAAGAACAGAGACTATTAGGTTAAAATGATGGCACACACTCATACAATTAAATCCAGAAATTTCTTGCTAAACACCCTATTATATCACAATGGGTTTGCCATACTCCACTGCTTACCCTCCAGTGCTCCGATTTAAAAAAGAAAACTATAATCTGCTAACTTCTGATGAAAAACAAGCAAATGAGGTCTTTAACCTCATGATTGTCATTAATACCCAGCCATCTTCAATTAGTCTGGTATGAAGAGCTTAAGATTTCAACTTAATTTCCCATCATTATACTAAAGAAGCAACAGAAAATAAAATCACGTTTGTGTGACGTTTTCTAAACAAAAGAGATAATAGTGAGTAATCTCTGAAATATGTATGTTCTGTGACGATTCAGTAATGTTGCACAAGTCGTTACTTCCCAAAGAACGAGTTGATCGAGTAACCAAAAAAAGGTCCAATTCAAGATAATGGATAGTCTTCACCTGGTATCGCAGCGTGCAGAGTCTTCCTCAAGGTGTGTGACCTACACACACAGTCTGTCAAATGTGATGTGTAGTAGCCAATCAGAAAGCAAGGTGACAGAAACATGGAGGAGCATTCAAAATTACAGAAGACAAAACAACCGCAGCAGAAAGTGTGGTGGGTGTCACAGACTTTTCTTTTTGCATTGTTTTTTTAACTATTAAAACTAGACCACAAGCTATCGCCATTTTTTCTTCCTGGTCGGCCATGTTTGTTTACTCCGAACTCACGTTTGATCTCGAGAGGTTTGGCAAGTTTTAACACTTGACATTTGAATATTTGTGAGAGAAATCTGTCCAGGTGGGGTGTGTTTTATTTACAGTGTGGCTGTACACCACACATTGTACAACCAGCCATGACTTTTTTTTTGTTTTTTGTTTTTTTCGTCATGTTTGGGGTTTTGAAAATCTTGCCAAGTGAAGCAGGCATAACAGAAATAATGTAAACCAGGGTCTTCTACGTATAATTTGCATATGGTGTACGTACACACAGCAATGTGTCTCCAACTAGAGGAGATCAAGAACATATGTGCAAAATGCACAGCTAAGATTTAAGCAGTTCTTTTGTTTTTCTAACAATTTTGTCTAATTGCATGGCGTGTCTCTGCCATGAGGTCAGTTCAAATTAGTCATTTCGTAGGTTCTGCCCAGCTGAGAAAAGGCCAGACACCGTTATTTTATGCAGGCACAAATTTGGACACACCTATGTTTCAAGGGCTCATTTTTATTCTTTTATCACCATCTCAAAAAGTGGGTCAAATTCTGCACACGCACGCATGCACGCACACGCACACAAACAAACACACACACACACCTTTTCATACAGGTAGGAAGGTCCAGGTGGGGGGGCAACAGTATTCAGCCTCCTGCTTTTCAGTGACAATCCCATATCCACCGGGATTTATCTAAATGCAAATAAACCGTCTTTACTCTACAGCACGCACATAATTTACATAGCAAGCCCAACAGAGCAGCAAGGTCATGCAACCTGTGATGGATGCTGTAAAGTGATGCACGCTCCAAAGGTTATCTGGGGTCTTTGCTTGGTGGAAACAACCTCACTGGCGCTGCTCAGTGCTTTCACTACCTCCACATAGCTGTTAATTAGTTCAGCTAAGTGCACCATTAATCGATTGCGTGTCTCTGCGCTATATCTCATAACGGCGTTGCTCTCTGGCAACAGTGGGCAAAGAAATGCGAGGTTCAGGAAGTCACACACTTCCACTTGTGAAATACTGATTCTGGAGAGAGAGTGAGAGGAGTCGAGGCGTACTCTGGCCTTAAGCAGACATAGCTGGTTGATGGAGGAGGCTGACACGTAGACCTCTGGTTTTGAAGATATTAATAAATGCATACGCAGCATATTCTAATGGGACTTAGGAAATAAAATTATTTTTGGTAATTCTGATTTAAAACAAAAAAAAAAGAGAAGTTTGGTCTGATTTAACTTCAGATTGTGAGGGGAAAAAAAATATGGTGTGTCTTTTATTTCATATATGTAAACTCCTGGCTTTAACAGTAAGTCAGTGAAGGAAAACAGCAAATATTTATACTACAAGAAAAGTTACGTTTGGAGAATTACTGTTATGACAAAAGTGTCCGGGCACTTCTCTTTAAGAACCACATGGAGGAGGACAAAAGACACATTTCTTTGAGATAACTGGCAGCAATCTATAAGTCAACAGATGGCAGTTCATCTGACACCCACAGTGCACACAAGTAGAAATAAGAAACTTCCCAAGAACCTTTATATTTTTGCCTTTCATTTTTATGTTTGAAGTGTTTTTCCCCTTTAATTACTTAGACTTTCTGGACAAAATTACTTAGCTTTTCCTAAAATATAATATTATGAGTTACAATAACTAACAATATACAACTGGAGAGGCTGTATTGACACATCATATATTCATTATAAAGCAAGGAGGAGCAGAGTAAAGTGCAGCCGTCACTCTGTGCAGCAAAGCTCTGCTTCTGAAGACTGAAACAGTCAGAATAAAGGCTCCAGACCCCATGAGATGCCTCTTAGAAACCATCTTCTCTTAAGGAAACAACAAAAAAAGAACCTCCAAAGTATTCCAGAGCATCTTTGCCGGCATTCTTAAGCCAGGTCGACCTTGAACAGATAGGCAAGCTGCTGTGAAACTGAAGATGCATGTGAAGCTGAATGTAAAAGAAAAAGTAATGCGAGAAGTCAGGGGCAAATAGTGCAGAGGGAGGATAAAGAGACAGAGGGTTATGTTGAATAAGAATATCATCTCAAATATCATCCTTCGCACTGAGTCAGTTCAGAGGCCGGTTTGGAGATAGTGGATAATGTCAAACCTCAGCCTGGAATAACAGTTGAAGAGCAGGGGCCGAAGCAGCTGGTCTTGAATCCAGAAACACTTTTTTGGGTTTTTTTATCCAACGACAAAATATAAGATATCTTGACTAATGTGCAACAATAACCTCTTGCCACAACCAATAAACAAAAAAAAGCAATGTTTGGCAGAAAACAAAAAAATAAAATTACTGTTACTGAATACTCTGTGAATTGAAGTTGCACCAATCATGCCTATCCTGGTCAGTACAGATTTCCAGTTATCTTTTTGATCTGCTGATTCAGATTCTGACCTGTCTAGGTTTGAGTGATAGAAAATTTGCCAATTATGATCTCTGGCTGAGTAATTGTAGACCTGCACAAGATATCAGATACCATTAGTCATCACAATATCAGTGTGTCAGTAACCCAATGGCAAAGGACTGATCGGATGCAACATTTGTTAGGATACTGCATTTCAAGCGTTAACTGCACGTCAATAACAAACTGGATAGATTCTAGCTGCACCCAACATCCCCACTTACTCTGTGTTTTTAATCTTAGATGCCAAAGATTGCAGGGAATAGCTAAGACTTTGTAATGACAAAGAAAGAAAAGAAATGTGGATTAATTTTAACTGATATATTCTTATTAGTGCATCTGTATTGCAAACTGGCATTAGGATAAAAATACTTAAAAAAACACAATTAATGAAATCCATACCTTTGTGGGGGGGGGGGGAATAAATCACCAAAAACCATGTAAAACATTTCTCTAAAAATAACCACTAAACTTACAAATTGATGTCCTTTAACTCAACTTTCAAATGTAAATCCATCCAGTGTACTGAAACAAAAATCTTGGATGGCAAAAACAAGTTATTCCAACACCCCACATTGATGCAGGTCACCATCTTGATATATGGGAACAGAGAAAATTAAAAAAAGAAAGCAAGCAGCAAAAATGCTGTGCATATGCCTCACAAAGCATAGATGCAGGTCACCTCGACCTGAATATAATGAAAGAAAATCTACTTTCAGTGTTCAAACTTATATGAGATCTTAGCCCAGAATGACAGTTCTGTGGTCTTTAGTCCAAGGGCAGAAAACTCTCAGGTCTGCGTGTTGAACTCACTGCTATCTAAAATCATTTTGCTGAAAATAGAGTGAATAATAGTGTGAAAGCATTAGCAGGACAAGAAGAAATGTTCTATAGTGAAGGCAAACAACTGTAACGGTGAGGGAATCCGGATTACAGCGTGACCTCGCTCACCCCAGAGGCCGGTTGGAGTCTTGTTAGAGCTGCATTCTGCAGGCCCATCCTCTGTCACACCTTCATTAAGCCCATCGACCCACGGTGCTTATTAAACACATTCATTACCCCGAGTATTGAACTGCTGCCGCCATTGCTGGCCCCAAATTCATCATGGGGGGAGCAAACGCAGACTGCAACATCTATACACCACAATATGGGCACGCAGCTTTCTGAGTCTTATCAATCATCCCTAATGAAGTCAGTGTTTAGATCGGGTTGGGTCTCTCAATCAGGAGTCAGCGGGAGCAGAAGGAAGATGGAAGGTGGGGAGGGTGGAATGCAAGAGGGAGGATATGCTTAGTTTGAGAAGGGATTGAAGGGAGGAGAGGAATAGCAGGCCTGTGAAGAAAAGGAAGAGAATAATTAAAATAGGTTGACGAGTCAGCCAGACACTCACTCACTCAGTCTCCTGTGCCGTCTCTCTGCGTTTCCTCCATAAAGCACGACACAAGAAATTCCTAAAGGAGGGCTTTCCACCAGGATACGTTTCAACCGGCGCTGGGCAAAAAGGCGAGTCCTTGGCGCTGATTTTAGGGTCAGGCCTTAAATTATGACATCATTTCTGCCCTTCTCAAACAAAAGGAAAACTCATCACGAGAGAGAGCAGAGAAACAGGGCGCAAGAGAAAGGTGTGAAGAGATTAAGAAGTGTAAAGGCATGAGCAAGGTGTCTGAAAGGACCATATATCATAGTGACATCCCTGCTGGCTGAGCGTCAGAGGCTGTTGGCGCTTTCTGGAGGCAGTCGAAGGCAAATGTAGTCCAGTCAGAGTGCGGCACTGGTTCACTGGAAAATCTAAATGACTGCCACATTTTTCAATGGCTTTCTGTGGCCAGAAAATTACTTGCTCTTACTTGTGCTGCCATAAACCTTTCGATTTACTGCAAGCTAAAGGTGGGTCAGCCATTAAAATATCAAGTTTAGAGCTGTTGCGACTGTACTTCAACTTATAACATTTTTTAGACATAGAAGCCAAAGGAGAGAATCACAGAGGAGCATAAAAATGTCCGACTGCATCTACTCCCTTAACTAACAATAGATTTTGTTTAGATTTGTTGATAGAGTAATAATTTTACAGCATTGGTGCATTCGGTTACATTCTATCCACCATCTGCATTTAGTTAAAGCAGTAGAAACAATATGCTCTGTTTTTAGAAGGTACTCCTTACTTCTGATTCTCTTTTTATATGGGGTTCTGTCCTGCACAGAACCTCTGCTGCCTTTAACTGGATACTGGAGAGTACTTCTTTATTTCACTCCTTTTCAGTCCTCTTAGTTCTCAGCTGCAGATTAATGTCCATAATGCTAAAGGTTTCATCCTGATAAATGTAGCCCTTCTTTAGGCAGACAGCCCTTTCCACAACTTGCTTTTTTTTTTAGTAAACAACTGAATTTGACTGCACTGTATTTTGTTTGGAGTGAATTGGACTGAATGAGTCATGTTGGAAGGAAATGAACTGATTTGAATTGAATGTTCTGATTTGAACAAGATGGATTTTACACATTAGAAATGAATTGGACCTTTAAGTCTTGTGAAGTGCCTTGAGGTGAATTTTGTTGTCTATTCTAGATTTTTTTTTTTTAATTAAATGAAGTTAAATTTTCACAAAAGACTACAGCTTTAGATAGCTGCTGTCTATGGGAAGGAAAAGATTTTTACAATGTTTAGCATATTTCATTTCAGCAGCTCAATATTTGACAGCCTCGTTTCTCATCTCTCTCATAAATCCCAAATATATTTAAGAGGTTGGAAACTCAGAGCAAGTAAAACAATGGCTAGAAATATTTCACCGTTTCGATGAATCCAGAAAGTCTTGCCATAATTACACAGATGTAAATATTTCCTACAATAAATGCGATATGGAGAAGAGCACTTACTGCTGCAATCTGGGATTCAAAACTGGAACAGGGATGAAGTATGTAAACCACCTGCACTGCTGTACCCGCACACCTTTGCAGATGTTTACATCAAACAGGATCTCCTCAATAGTTTATTCAGAAGAGCGTTTCATTCAAAATTAATTTCTTGCTTTGTAGGAGATGAGTTCTTCATGTACACTTAATCTGTAGCAGAACAAGCATTACAGTTGTCATTAAGATCTGTTTGTTTTGTTTTTGCATGGCACGGCCTCAACTTGCATTTGAAGAGTTTTAAAAAGTCATCGATACGTTGTTTTAGAAGCGTTTAGCATTGGCTATCACTAACAAGAGTTACTCAGACTCAAGTTATAGTTTCCAAAACTGAGAACATTTTATGTTGCATCGTTTAAATTCCATGAGCTTTTGCTAGCAGTACTGCCAATCAGTTGGCTGAAAAGTCTAAAACATTTTTCTCTTCACAACAAAAAGGTTACCAGAACACAAGGATAGTCGTGCAGGGAAAACTAAAAGAGCACAATGCTTCAGTCCAACAAACGTTTTTAAACAGCAGGTGCAGGGACGAGGCATGAATCCATTCAGCAGCCGACTGCAGGTTAGCTACCCCAGGAATATCCCAGATAATTACAAATCTGCAATTAGCCGTTTATAATTGGGCTAAACTCGCAAAACATGTAATATTCTGGGCAAGAAAAAGGTGAAAACTACAACAAATTTTAGTTTAAACATTTTTTGTTTTAATACTGTAAAACTATGATAGTTTTCCTGGAGGTTATCATACTGTGAGAATCTATCAACCCAGCTACTTTCACATTTGAATCCCCATTTTCCAGATTGCAAACATTTATTGCCGATATTCACTCTCAACCACAGTCACATTAGTAGCTTTCTGCAATATTAACTTAAGTACTGTTGGGACCTTACAGATAATGTCAACATTATGGCGTCTAGTGTTTTGGTAACTTTGTTTTGTAATTATTGTTTCTGTCTCAGAAAGAAAGACTTAAATTTGTTCTCGGAACATTTCAATGTGTTGTATTCTTAATTTGATTATCAAAAGAGGAACATTGGGCTTGATTAACATTTTAAATAACAAAAGTAAGCACACGCGACGGCAGCCAAGGCTGACTTTTATTGTTTGTCCATAAACAATCCAACAATACGCATTCAGGTTTAAAGGGATGCTGTCAGAACAACAGTAAGAAACTTTAGTTGAGCAAAACTTATGAGCCAAAATTTTTTTTGAGATTTAATTTGTTTACACTTGAACGTTTTACAGAACAAAAACGAGGTCCATTAAGTTTGTTTCAATTAACTTTGCAATTAACTTCATCCAACGGTCGTTTTTTACAGATTTATGATAAAGTGTCTGTGTGCCCCTGTAAGGCATTAGTCTGAGACCTGGGGAAATTTCACAAGAGCTGAAAAGCGGGCTTCTTCGCAGCTATACCCAACATCTCTGACTTCATTTCAGCCAAGTGCTCTGCCACAGTAAGTGAGAATGCATACATTATGAAAGCCTCAGTCACTCTGAGCTTCCCAGGCTCTCTGATTGCTGCAGGCAAAAGCTTGATAATGTAATGGAGATGAGTGCCGCTACATCTCCGGCACTAAGAGATTACACACTACCATCGCAAAGGTCATCCGGAGTTCCCATTTACGTGTGAGGCAAAGCATATTTTCATTCTTGCAGTATTCAAATTTTCATGTGGGGGCAAAATACGGATGAAACGTGCAAATAGAAATCACGTGTGAGTTTCATATTGACTCATTTGCCTCAACAAGTACAATGATTTCACTAATACAAATTATTTGTAATACTTTGTAGGTACAATGTTGGAGACAAAAAAGAAAACAAATGTAACTAGAAGGTAATTGCGCCACTGTTTAATTAATTAATAAGCTGAAGATTTACAAACTTTTAATTGGAATAATTAAAGAGAGGCTTAACTATTAGGAAAAACATTCAATTGCCTGGTGGAGCCGTCTTACTCATGAATGTATTTCTGTTATTCATATCCAGTCCTACAGCACCCTCTACTGACGAGAACAAGCACTCCCACAGCACATGTTTAAAAAAAAAACCTCTTAAACTTAGGAGATATTTCCCCTTATTTATAAGCCAGTGATTGGGCTTCAGACTCAGGCTTTCTAAACATTTGTTATTTCAAAAGTCTGTACTTTTTTAGATTTCTATTTCTAATTTGAGTCTTGAGTTGTAACAATTTGAACATGCATTAAATAACCAACGGTTTAAAGAAAGCACGAAGCCACATAAAGCTGAAATTGAATCAGCACTGTTCAGTACCAGTATAAAATCTATACCAACTGTGCTGGTGTGTCCAACATTAAATGCAGACTTTCTAAAGCACAAAAAAGTATAAAAACAAATATTTTTGTGTGGACTTTTTTTTTTGTTTTTTTTTTTTTGTTGCTGTTCAGCCAAACTGATTTGATTACAAATCTACTCCCACTATGTTCTTACTGGCAAAGCATGACTAACAGTCTTCCTAAATAGTTGAGCTGCTTTCCATTGTTCCCTGCCAAGTATAACTGGCATAATTTTGGCATTCTGTCACTTGCCTAAGATTTCAAATGCCTGCCTTTCACTTGACTTTGCTTTCTTTCCAAAAGGTTAAAACTTTTAACAGACCCAGTCAGCAAACCTTCCTCTACTTTTTCTTCTTCTTTATAAGCAATTCATTCTCTATTATTGACAGACTGTGGGGCCAAAAAAAAAAAAAAAAAACAAATGCTGAGGCAGAATTTCTCTCCTGGGGTAACTAAATATCGAAACAAAACTGTAGCAAGGTGAAATATCTCTGTGCAGGTACGTTTCACAGACTCGCATTTCACTTTCTTCCCTTTCTGTCTTTCTGGCCTCTCAAACCTCTTTTGTTCCTCTGCAGACGGCAGAGCGAACATATCGACGGAGTCTGTGTCTGAGCGCAGCCGGCAGTCCGAGCAGAAGTCAGTGCTCATTAATGCATCTGATTACTTCCCACCGAAAAAAAAAAAAAATGGGAAAAATAAAAAGACTGAAGAGTCACTGGCGTGAACACACAAACAGGGAGAGAGGGAGCTTTTTGGGGCTGTAGATCAATATGGAGGCACTTCAATAGAGCAGTGAAGAGGAGGATATTGGAGACAGGAATATGCTGGTAACTTAAGACTTCCCACTGAGAATGTAAGTAGCGGCAAAGGTTACGACGAATCATTTTAAAATGTGTGGGTTCACCAAATAAATTACAACTTTATCCTATTCTTAACTCATCTAAAGGTTAGACCAAGGAATCAATTTAATTTTTTGATTTTTGAGCAGGTTGCCAGGGAGAGGGTCCAATGGTTAGTGGAGCGACAAGCAGTGTACACATTAGACAGACAGTCCTCACTTCAAAACCACCAGTTAATCCAGCATACATGTCTTTGGACTGTGAGGAAGAACCAGGGAGAAACCAAGCCATCATAAGAACATGCAAACTCAAAGAAAAGTCGCCACCTTCACAGCCACATAATCACTTTGCTGTGAGACAACAGCACTCATCACTGTTCTTTTTTTTTTAAATACCTTTTAATTTATTTGGTAAATTAAATAGTAAAAAAATTAATAATTATGGAAGTTTGAATGAGGGTTTTGGTTGCCAATTGCTGCAGTTAATTTATCCTGAAAACGATTAAGCCGGCTATTTAGAAACAAAGCTTACAGGAAAGCACACTCCAATCTAATTTGGAAACATTTCTCAACAAGAGACAAAATACACAATTATTGTTCTTTAACAACAACGTCTGGTTTATGAGAACAATACAAGATTTAACTTTAAAAAGATTTTGGAGAAAATTAGACATCTCGTACTTTCTCATTTCAGAAAGGTTGAAAAATCTGCCATTACTGTAGAATAATCCCTTGTTGTTTAACTACAGAGCAAAGTTTGATGGGAGCAAATCAAACTTAAAAGACACCAATCTGAGATGATTTGAGCTTTGTGACATGGTCAGCAAAGCTCATCGTGTCATGATTACACTGTCTACATGATTAAACAGTCTAATCGTTTAGACTGTTTAAATGATTCTTTACTGGTATTTCTGTACATGCAACTGCTGCTCAATGGACCTTTTCTCTTTTTTGGATCATTCTCTCTAAAACCTCAGAGATGCTTGGGAGCCAAAATCCCAGCTGATCTGCAGTTTCTGAAATACTCTGACAAGTTCACCTGGCAGCAACAACCACGGTGCATTCAAGTCACATAAATCCTCTTTGTACCTTATTCTGATCCTCTAGCAAAAACAAGTGAACATAATAAAATGGCCAGAGAGTGTATGCAGCATTTCCATCCAAGGCAAAAGCCCAGACTTTACTACTGGTCAGATTTTCAAGGAGAGCAAACAGCAAAGTAGAACACTTCTTAAAATATGTCCATAATTTTACCTTATTTTTGTATATGCAGTAGCGATAAAGTTTTAAATAATGATCATAAATTCAAGGGGTTTTTTTTTAAGCTACCCTTGAACCATTTGTCAAACACTCCTGTAGGTGGGAAAAATACACAAATGGATAAAATATATTAACAATCCTCCAATGATTTCTTCCAGCTTCGCTGTAAAAATGGTGAAGATTTTTCCAAAACCAACACAGACAAATAGAGAAACGGAGTGAAGGATAACTATGTGGAGGAAGAAAAATAGTGAGACTTCTTGACACATAAAAGCATGGAAATTCTGGAACTTTTCCTCAATCTGACAGATATAATCCAGTGCCATTAGCAGGGATACTGACTAAATGCATCATGCAGCTTCTGACATTAAATATCCTGAATGGTCTAAATGGCTGTCTGAGAAGATGGAATGGGAATTGGAGAGAAGAACAATGCATTGTTTTGTGTGTCTGGGTAATTATGATTCTATTTATCTGCAGTCACAGTCCAACATATCAACAGTTTCCAGGGGAAAATCCAAATCCAATTAGAGTCTTGTCTTCAGATTTTATTTTTCCAAATCTGTCCGTTGTTTCCTGTCAGAAGGTCTATCCCATAATAACACACAGCCATCATTATCAAGTCCTTAGTCTTTGATTTCGCTCAAATCTAGTTAACTGCATCTGCTTCTGTCAATATACATTTCAGCTTGATTAGATCTAATTGAACATGTGGAACCGTGCAGCCGTTCCTGCAGCCAGGAAAAACCAAACAGCTGAGACATTAGACAGCGAAATCAGAGCTGGAGATGAAGGTTCGTTCACTGACATGTAGCCAAGAAACACTGTTCACACCGACATCCATTACTTCCAGGGTTCAGACACGTTTTTGTTTCCTTTTTTTTCTCTAAGTCCACACTTTTCCATACTCAAATTTCCACATTTTTTTAGTTTTGGAGGATTTATTTTTTTGTTTAAACTCTCTGCAGAAGTAGATAAAAGTTTATACGAACATTAATGGAACAAAGTCCTACTGTGGTCAGGCTTTAAATATACGATCTTCAAATGACTGGGTGAATGAATGAATGAATGAATGAATGAATGAATGAATGAATGAATGAATGAATGAAAGTACAAATGGACGGATGCACGGGTGCATGAATGGATGTGTGTTCTATTTTCCAAATAGAATAAATCCATCTTTTACAAAAATCTAAATGTTTATTTACACAGTCCAGTCCAAACATTATATTGTCTGTTAAGATTTTTTTTTTTTATTCAATTTCTCAACTGAAGCTAAAATCCATCCAAAACCCTGCATGTACAATCTGAAGCTGGGGACACACTAAATGATTTTCAAAGAAGAACCTCCACCCAAATTGACGGCACACAATAATTTATGTTAGGCAATCTCTAATTCCACCTACATTTCCAAACCTTGAACTAATTAAAGCTGTAAATAATCACAAGCCTAGGTAGGCACAGTGTCTTTGAGAGGAGCCGGTGGGAAAATGTTCCCGTCACACCGCAGGAAAATGAAGGCAGCACTCGTTAAATTCAACAGGACAGGAGAACAGATAACGCTCCTCTAAAAGGATGGAAAAAAGAAGAGTGAAAAAGTGCTTCAGCAGCAGAACTGTTACTAAATTACAATGCTTTTAAGAGAAAGGAAAATTGCAATAAAGTTCCCAACAGTGGAGGAATGGGTAACAAGAGTTTTCTCCATTTCCTCCACCGGTTAGTCTAAAAAATAACTGACATAGCAGAGAGTTGAAATTTCGAGGCTGTCTTTCCTCCCTACAGCAAATTGAAGTAAGACGAGGAAAAAGGGAATTTGCTATTCTCATAGCCTCTGCCCTTCAAGGTAGCGGGAGAAAAATGAATGGATGAGAGTAAAAAGAAAACACTTCAGCATGTGAAAACAAGCCTTGAAATACAACTGGCGTCTATAACCAACTCTGGCAGAAATATTGGATGAATGCCCAGAAAACAATCAGGTCGGATGTCAAAAGAAAAGAAAAACGGGCGCTGAAACACCAGATTCACCTGCTTTTCACTCAGCACTTTTAGCCCAAGGTTATCCATTGCCCTGGGCTGATCTGGCCCTGGGCTAACAAGGTGAATGAGCAAGCATCAGTTTGCCAACAGTAAACAAACTCAAGAGTCTGTGTGGAGAAGTTTTCTGTACTACATACAAATCCATCCACGCATTTCCTACAATTAGTTCTCACTTGGGTAGCTGGTACCTCCCCAGGAGTCAGTGTGCAAAGGGCAGGGTTCACCTTGAACAGGTTGCCAGCAGACGTGCACAGAGACATCAGCTCGTGACCAGAATCTTTGGATTTTCAGGTTTGCCAATCACTCCTACACTAAGAAAAATAAGTCCAATCAACAATCATTTTAAATTAAACTGTTTGTTCTACAGCATGTTGAAACATGCCTACGGTACTTTACGGCTGTAAAGGGCACAGAAATATATAGAGCCGCTCTTAGCTTCCCTATGTCAAGTAAAAATGAGGATAATGAACAGATTATTATAGAAGCTTTGCTATCTGATGATAAAAGCATAGATAATGTTTAACAGGCCTTCTAATTATACTGTAATTGCACCTAGAAGTATAAAACAACACATTTCAGATAGGGTAACTATTTAATGCTAGATGACCTTGAAATCTTGAATCTTGAAATATTAGGAGAAAAGATCAACAATTCTAATCTGAAACACATCAACCTTATTTTAACGAGAAGAACATGATAAAAACTAGAACATTTCTGAAGAAATTTAAACGGGGCCAGAACCCAAGCATTCTGGTGCTAAAAATTAGCATCAATGCTACAGTAAGCTACAATGTACTCAATAGCATGTGGAGAGTCACAAGCACGTTGAGTAACATGGACTTACTCTATTCAGTATGTTAAAATTAGTGTATAAACTAACTATAGCCAAAAAGCTAATGTTAGCGTAAATGCTGCCAGTGTCATGTGGGGTATAATTAGCATGTTGTCTCACATTGACTTCCTCCATTCAGTTTGCTAAACATGGATAATAAATATAGTAGCTAAAAAGCTTATTTTAGGGAAAATGTTACTGCTAATGTGGGCAGTAGCTGCATTAGCAATGTTTGTGCTAATGTTAATGCACTACCTTCTGTCTTTGTGACAGAAGGTAGTGCTTTACTTTGTGACACTTGGGGTGCGTTCACACTGCAGCCTGAAGTGACTCAATTCCGATTTTTTTGACGTAATGTGACCTGTATCTGATCTTTTCATGGCAGTGTGAACAGCACAGGTCAGGTTCTTTTTCGAATGTGACCGATATCCGATACGTATCCGATTCAAATGCGACCTAACGTCCAGGTCGCATTCATCCGAACTGAACGTCACTGATTCTCAACAAATCTCACTATTATGCATCCTGATAAGCGCAAGTGGGAAGAAAAACAACAACCATGACAGATAATATGAGGATTAAGTTGTTAATATGCTGCTCCGGCCGGACAACAACTTGAAATATGCAAGCTAAGCTCCACCGTTAGCCTCCATGTTTACTTCCGCAAACACTGTGCACTTCTTCTTTTTATAGCAGTTGGCAGAACACTTAGAACGCTGACGCTATTGCGCCCTCTACTGCGCATGCGGGACACTTTCAGGTCGTTTGCACGTTTACACTGCAGAACGCATACAGGTCGCATTTACTGGCATTGTGAACGGCCCCGGCAAAAAAAATCGGAATTGTCAAAAAATCGGAATTGAGTCACTTCAGGCTGCAGTGTGAACGCACCCTTGGTTACCAGAAAACACGCTCTGGTAACCAGCGTGTTTTGTAAGTTGGTTACCAGAAAACACGCTCATCTCAACAGGTTAACAACAAATATTATTATTGTTCAAAAAACATAAAATTTCTTCTGCTCTTTTGAAATACTACTTTAACAACAGTCGTGCAGAAAAGTTAATTGGCGTCGGGGTTGCCTGGTGTTCATTCGGGCCACGATTCTCTCTCTCAGGTCAGTTGCTGTCTCGTTCAGCTTTGATAGTTCGTTCATTACTGGGGCTGCATACCCAGTCTCGGGGTGGGGAGTAGTTAACTCCCCCCTGACCTTACCTTTGGGCTCCTCCCTTNAAAAGATCAACAATTCTAATCTGAAACACATCAACATTATTTTAACAAGAAGAACATGATAAAAACTAGAACATTTCTGAAGAAATTTAAACAGGGCCAGAACCCAAGCATTCTGGTGCTAAAAATTAGCATCAATGCTACAGTAAGCTACAATGTACTCAATAGCATGTGGAGAGTCACAAGCACATTGAGTAACATGGACTTACTCCATTCAGTATGTTAAAATTAGTGTATAAGCTAACTATAGCCAAAAAGCTAATGTTAGCATAAATGCTGCCAGTGGCATGTGGGGTATAATTAGCATGTTGTCTCACATTGACTTCCTCCATTCAGTATGCTAAACATGGATAATAAATAAACATAATAGCTAAAAAGCTTATTTTAGGGAAAATGTTACTGCTAATGTGGGCAGTAGCTGCATTAGCAATGTTTGTGCTAATGTTAATCCACTACCTTCTGACTTTTTTTGTGACAGAAGGTAGTGCTTTACTTCGTGACACTTGGTTACCAGAAAACACGCTCATCTCCTAGCAACAGGTTAACAACAAATATTATTATTGTTCAAAAAACATAAGATTTCTTCTGCTCTTTTGAAATACTACTTAACAACAGTCGTGCAGTTGGTTTTTCAGAAAAGTTTGTTTTTTTGTCACTGGTGGGGAATATATTATAAAACATTCAACAGTAAGAATATGATTTATACTTTGTGGCAGTTCGTTACCAGAAATAAACGCTCATCTCTTAACACCAAATTAATAAGTAATATTATAAGCTCTTTTGAAATATTGTTTATCTGCTTAGACACAAGAAATTTACAGTTGATCAATTTTGCAAAAGTAAAAATCAAATATTTACTTAGTGGCACTTGGTTACCAGAAAACGCACTCATCTCCTAGCAACAGATTAACAACAAATATTATTGTTCAAAAAACATAAGATTCTTCTGCTCTTTTGAACTGCTTAACATGTCATACTACTTAAGAATTGTGCAGTTGGTGAATTTGGCAGAAGAATGAAATTTTTTATTTATTTTTTTGTCATTGGTGGTGAATATATAATAAAAAATTCAACAGAAAACTAAAAATATGATTTATACTTCGTGGCAGTTTGCTACCAGAAAAAACCGCCCATCTCTTAAAACCAAATTAATTATTGTTTATAAAACTTAAACTCTTTTGTAATGCTTCTTATCTGATTAGGCACAAGAAATATACAGTTGGTAAATGTTTCAAAAAGTAAAAATCAAATGTTTACTTCATGGCACTTGCTTATCAGAAAACACACTCATCTCTTAGCAACAGATTAAACAAATAATGTCACTGTTCAAAGAACAAGATTTCTTCTGCTCTTTTGATATACTACTTATTTTATACGACTTAAGAATTGTGCAGTTGATGAATTTGGCAGAAAAGTGATTTTTTTTTTTTTTTTGTCATTGGTGGCGAATATATTATAAAACATTCAACAGAAAAGTAAAAATATGATTTATACTTCGTGGCAGTTCGCTGCCAGAAATAAACGCTCATCTCGTAACACCAAATTAATAACAATTAATATTATTGTTCATAAAACACAAGCTCTTTTGAAATGCTGTTTATCTGCTTAGACACAAGAAACTTAGTGTTGGTAAATTTTGCAAAAGTAAAAATCAGATGTCTACTTCGTGGCACTTCGTTACCAGAAAACGCCCTCATCTCTTAGCAACAAATTAACAACAATTATTTTTACTGTTCAAAAAAACAGTAAAAGATTTCTTCTGCTCCTCCGAGCAGAAGAAATGAGTAGTACTTATCCTATACTACTCAACAAGAATTGTGCAGTTGGTGAGTTTTTCAGAAAAGTGATTTTTTTTTTTTTTTTTTTTTTTACATTTTTGTTAAATATATTATGAAACATATACTTGTCTATAGTAAGTGTTCTGCCAAGGTGGTGTCTCTGTAGTTCTAACTGGAAGCTCTGTCCTCCTCTGTAGGAACTCACGTCCCGCCATCTCTGTAGTTCTCCACATCTCAGCTCTCCTCGGTGTAAAACTGTCATGTGTGAGTGAGACAGAGGCCCCGTTTACACGACAATGACACAACAAAAAATGGAACTTTTGTCTCTGAAATGTACTGGTGTCCCTTGTCTTGTAAACAGAGTAACAGAGGGGGAGACAAAATTCTATCTCTGTTTTGAGCCAANGAGCTACTAGTTGTTTGGCAGTCATTGTAGACTGTGGGTGTCGAAGTAACCATTCCACCCTCAGTCTTTGCATGTAACCCCTCTGACTAGGGTTACTTGAGTAGTAGCCTTCCAACAGATCCATGTTTTCGTCTCTCGCCCATTTCCGTCTTGTTCCAGACGGAAATGGGCGTCTGGAACAAGACGCCCATTTTTCCTTTTTCATCAAGGTGCTCTGGTTCCCCAGCACCTGACGCAGAGCTTGTTTTGTCGGGCGACGTCTGAGCCGGCATGTTATGCGTATCAATGTCTCTCATGGTATGAGGTAGGCTATATAGCTCCAAGGGTCTTGCCTAAGGACCCACACTGCATAGCTCAATTGCACAATTGCACTGTTGTAACTCGCCCCAGCCCGGATTCGAACCCCGGTCTCCCGGGTGGTAGACTGGTGTCTACCCACTGATCTATACAGTCAGCTATATATACATATATACACACACACACACATATATACATATATACACACACACACATATATACACACAAGAGAGACAAATGTTTTTGTCTCTCTTCTAACTCATGTAAACACACACACACACACACACACACACACACACACAGTGGGGTGCACACCGCATGCACATTAACCGTGAAAGGAAGCGACTGTTATTTTTAGGTGTAGACTAACAGGTACCTTCCATGCAGAAGGCTTCGTAAGGCATTTCATTGCTCTCCTATGCTATGGCAGGCCCCAAAAATGTAATTTCATCCAGATATTCTTTTGTGTAACTTCAGGAAAAAAAGCAGTTATATTTACCAGGTCTGTGCACACAAACAATGTCTTTGTCTCCACATTTTAAAATAATTTACTCCTGTTAGTTTATAAATTGTGGAGTACATATAATTTTAGACCAACATTTAGCTTTATATTTTTAATATCAGAGCAAGACCCAGAGAAACTCCTGTTATTTTATAAATTGTGGAGTACTTAGCAACCTAGATCAAAAGCCAAACATGGAGAACCAACATTTAGCTGTACACTTTGCACTTTACTAATGTAGAACAAAATTAGAAAATACTATATACTTAGCAACCCGGAACAACTGTAAAATTTTAAAGTATAGTTTTTCTTCCATTGTGCTTGTGTTGTTTTTGTTTCTCTTCTAACTCATGAAAGCACTTTGAACTGCCTTGTTGTTGAAAAAGTGCTATATAAATAAAACTTATTCACTTCTCTTAAATGTAGACACATGAATAAATTCAGCAAAGTTGTAAATTATAGTAATTCTAAAAATAGGCAAAAAAAAAAAAAAAGAGGCACGAAAACAAATTTAATAACAACTGACCTAACCTAACAAGCATCCTTGAGGAACCCCAAAAGAGATGGAATCGGCAGAAACATCCATTGATACAGACTTTAAAACATCATTAAAATGAACTCCACCTACTCAGGGAGATGGCGCCTGTTGCTCTTCCTGTAAAAAGCTTGACATGGTCTTAATGCAGACCAAACAAAGCCTCAAGAATATAAATAAAATCACAACATGTAAGGAAGAAGAGAGATAAAATGAAGAAAAAGTTGAGAGGGGAAATGAAAGACCACACAGAAACATCCTAAAGGGGGTTCAATTATTGCATTTTTGGGGCAGATCAAAGTGAGCGAAAAACTCATCTTCATCTGTGACTGATTATGATAAACAGACACAGAACATGCAAGACAAAAAAGGATTGTCTTAAGACGGTTTCATACTGCATATCATGTAAAAGTACTTCCATCTTCTCCAAGAAGCTTTCATTAACTGTGAAATAGGACCCTAAATTACCTCTTTGCTTTTTCATTTTATGTTGAAATCACACAAATAATACAGGAAATATTCATGCACGTTTGTGGATCTCACAGGACCCACGCTCATTCAGAGAGCAATTACAACCTCTTGCACACAGAGCAGTAAAAAGCAGCAATCTCACAGAACACCTTAAGTTGTCTTGAAAGCTGTTGGAGAAAGTAACCGGCTTCTCTGTCTTCTTAACTCCTGGCAATTTAATGTCATTTGTAGGCCATACAACCACTTCCCTGGATATAATTCCCATATGAGCTTTATGGGCTATTTCTCTTTGCCCTAATGACGGGACGATAAATAACTGCAACCCCTGCACATCTTAAATATCCCCATCTGAAATCAATACACCTCTGCTGAAATGTTATCAGCAGCAATATTAATCTCTCACCTGGCTTTAATCGCTAATTTCATTTGCTATTAAGCTGATGAATGGGGTTTTAAAAAACCAAGCAATTCCTAACAATTTCAAGTGGACTAATTCATCAAGGTCACCATTACTCATGGACTCTAAAGAAATATTTACTGGAATTCATTTGTGAAACAAAGAGCACCCACATAATGAGGGTTTGAAATGGACCGTTGAAATTGTAATGAGAGTATACAAAATGGTTTTCTGCACAGCTTGTGTCTGCATCCGAGTCCAATATCAGATAGTTAATACAAAAATGTCTCTGAAGATTGTGAAATGATAGAGAACCAGACTATGGAATACGTGGCAAATTAAGGAGAAAGAGCTTACCAGCCGCTTAAAGAAAACAGCGCCATCTGGTGGTGGTTTAGCGCAGGTAGCCAAATTATTGTTCCTCCTAATAGTTTTAACACAGTTAAATTTAAGTATACGATATAAATACTGCAGTATTTATGCGCCGTTTTTTCCCCAAGTTTTTCAATATAAAAACACAAAGTGGTACACAATTGTGAGGGGAAAAAAAGTATTGCACACTTTTTAAAATGTTTCACAAATTATTACATCTGGATATAATGTGGCATCTTCCAGTGTTGCTCCGAAAATGAGACAGAAACGTTTGCCCGTTTTTCTCATTCGGACTGAATGGAGAGCATCTCTAGACAAAGTTTTTTATATATCTTGCAACTCATTCTCAGTTTGGATTTCAGTCTAAACTTTGACTGCACCCTTTTTATACTCAATCGGCATTAGTTTATAAAACACAATAACGCATATGAAATACACAAATGTCAGCACTTTAGCCTGTAGTAAGATGTATCCCATGATCTTAAACCTTCCAGATATGATTATAGAACATAAAAGATACAAGCTGAATTCTACCTTAAGGAGCATGTTTCCTGAAGTCATTCCATATGCCACAAATCTGAATATGATGTCTTATTCTTTACAGTTTTGTGTTTGTCTCCTAAAGTAAGCATAAAGGTTAAAGTTCCAGCGACAGCCAGATGTGTAGGCCTGATGGACATCTGAACCAGACACAAACAGATCAATGTATCATGTAGTTTGTGCATGAAAAGCCTTTAAGATGTTGTTTTGATTGAAAGTTGAGAATTCTGTCCCTAATCAAACATGTATTTCTCATTATCACAGTAAACTCCAACAGGACCATTAATTCAAGAAAGCTACAAAAAGAGCTTCAAAAAGACAATCCAACAACCAAACCGCCTCGCATGAAGTAAAGAACAAAAGAATGAATGTTTGTATGACATTAAAAATGTTGAACTGACCATTTTGTTCTCTTGCAAGTAGAGTCTCTGCAGTTTTGGGCATCCTCGAGCCAACGCCATCATACCTTCATCAGTGATGCCATAGCACTGACCCAAGTGGATGTCCCTCAACTCCCTGCAGTTTGCTCCCAACTGAAGGCAAAAGAAAACCAAAGATTAATAAGCATCAAAATATTTGGCAACTTTTATGAACCAACAACTAAACGAAACGTCACTTGGAACAAAAGCCTCACCTTCTTCAATGCCATATCAGTTAGTTTATCCTGGTTCCCCACATGCACCTTGACCAGGAGAGGGCAGTGTGTCGCCAAAGCTGTCACTGAGATATCACCCAGCTGCTTGCACCTGTAAGCCGTGTACTTCTGCAGACCGGGACAGTGGGAGGCCAGAGAGGACACGCCATAATCATGGACTCCCCTGCAATCTGAGATGTTAATCTCTGTCACATTCTGTCTCCGAGACGCTATATTCACAAGGAGATCATCGTTGACCTAAAGAACAAGAAGAAGAAAAACATTTGACAAAGACATTTAAAAGACAGTCTTATTATCGAAAGCAAAGGTTTTCTATGTGAATGTTTATGAAGAGTAATGATCAATAAGTAGTCTCTTACTTGCTGCAAGCCACTGAGGTCGATTTGTTTCCAGAACTGAAAGTCCAAGCAAAGATCCCTCCAATACTTACAAACCAGAGAGGCACAAAGACAGCGCTCTTTCACTGTCAGGTGGGACAGCACCTGTGAGCAGAAGAAACGCAAACATTTCTAGTTTACTAACGCATACAAATTAAAAAATATAAGTGGTAGAGAGTTGCATTCCCTTCACTGACCTTAAGAAGGATGGAGGAAGGCAGGTGGTTGATACTTAGATGCTCAGCAGCATCAGAACTTCTCGCCTGGCAGTCGTCATAGTGATGCAGGCAGCACGGGGTTGAGTCTGAACTGTTGGGCGATTCGGTATGGAGAGCCAACCCACAGCAGCAGTCCGCTGGGGAGGAGGAAGAGGAAGCTGAGGTGGAAGAGGAAGAGGGAATGGGGCAGATGGGAAGGTGGCTGTGACCAGTTTCAGAGTTCGAAGGAGCATCCCCTGCTCCTCCTACATCTCCTCCTGCTCCCACTCCGTCAGGAGTAGCAAAGGCACAGCGCGGCTGCTTGCATGGGGTGCACCTCTGCACCTCCGAGCACTTCCTCTTGCATACCTGCAATCAGAGACACAGGCAGATCTATCAGGTCCTCTACGGAGACGGCACAGCCTAGTTATCGAGTGTCTACACGGTGTGTTCAAGTGCAACTTGTTTTGATCTGGGACCTTTGATGCATCAAGGCTTTAATACAGCTGACTTTACATTTTTAAATTAAAAAACTGACTGAAGTACTTTCAATAATCCTTATGACTTATTAAATACTTCAACAATAAATGATGATTGTTCATTCTCAGATGTATAAAAAAGGAAATACTTTAAATCGGTCATTTTTTGTTGCATACAAATTTTATAAATACATTTAGTTACTTGTCCTCAAAAAAGCGTCCGGACACCGTTAACTTTTCCACATTTTGCCACAATTTAGCTTTAAGTTACAAAGTTTTTTAATGAGATTTTACAGACCAGCAGTCTGCAATTTCCTACTCCTCTTACATTAACATTTGCAAGTCAAAGAGACATTTTTTGTCCCTTGGTTCAATTGAGTAAAATTTGCTTAGATTTACAAATGTTGCATAACCTTTTGAAAAGGCGACAAGTTCCAATTTGGATGTATGTCTACTGCAGGAAATGTGTTTGTCATTCTTAAGAAACGCTGCTTATAAAGCACAATTTTTGCGGTTAAAAATAAAGAAAAGCATAAAACTTTTGCGAAAAGAAGCTGAATACATTTTCTTCTGAGGGATGTTGATTTTTATGAAAAATATATATATTTTTTAAATCAACATTCCACCTAATGACAAGAAAAACAGATTAAAAATGTTGGTGGTACTTTCATTGTCATTCTGTTGTTGAAATTTAATCAAATTGTTCCATGAAAAAGTCTGCCAAAGCTTGCATTTGTTCTCTATATTTAAAAACATTAACTTTTTTTTTTTTCTACCAATGTTTTTAAGAGCCATTGTGGAAAAGAGCCAAAGAGCCACTTGCGGCTCCGGAAGCTGCAGACCCCTACTATAGACCACCAAAGTGCTTAGTTGTGAAGAAGAAGAAAAATCTCAAAGTTTGGAAATTCTTGTGTTTTCAAACACAATGTGTGGCTGTGTTGTGACAAAATGTGATGAGAGCCAAGGCGTCTGAATACTTTTTGTAAGAGTTTTCAGCAGCTGAAGAGTTTAGAGTCGATGCCTACCATCTCTGTGTATTCGCTGGTGCAGCCGGGCACAGCCACAGGTATGGGCACAGTCACAGACACACCAGCCGTCCGGAAAAGCACCGGTGGTGGAATCAGTTTGGCAGGAACGGCTGACAGAAGACTCCTCCCCTGGCCCTCCCAGATGGCAAGTTCCCTTTGCGACAGCAGAAACTTAGAGCAGTCCTCAGGCGACGCAAGAGCCGCGTATCGCTCGGCAAGCTTCGAGGCTGCCGCCGCTCCGATGCCGACTTCGCCTACGCCCGGCACGCTGATTCCAGCGATGCTGTTGTGACGGCAGCCGTTGACGTCGTCACTGTCGTCGTCAAGACCGCTGCTGTTGCTGTGGACGATGAAGCAGAGCATGCAAGGCCCTTGGAGAAAACAGTTCCTCTTCTTCTTCTTCCTGTGATTTAACTTGCGCGTCCTCTTCTTCAGGCGTAGACCATTTTTGGAGAGAAGATGGCCCATATAGATGATTCAAGGAAACTCCTGACAATCAGAAACACATTCATTTTTATTGCAACTGCATTTCTAGGAATAATATTCTCCTTATTTCATCAAATTAGTTGATTGCTAAAGAAAATAAAAATCGCATGGACATAAAGTGGTTGTGAAATGTCAGTACAGAAGAAATGGTACAGACTGGGAACAAAATGGAGACATGATGGTAAATGTTCCCAGTGTTACATGGATTACATATAGACAGCTCAGCCTTGATTAAAGAGCAACACCTTTAATCAAGGCGTTGCTTGATTAAAGGTGTCCATTTAAAACAAGAAACTCCTCCCTTGATTTATTTATTTATTTCTAAATAAATCAATCACCAGCTTCACTGTGATTGATCTTTCACTCAAAGCAGCATTGCATTCATTCTCCTCATTCTTCTAATAGAAAATTAAAAGGTTTTTTTCCTTCTTCTTTTCAAGGGGGCGTACAGGGTACCGACTCTATTCTTTATGCTGCAACAATTTTTTCATTTCGATATTACACACATTTCGAGAGTCAAATTGTAAAGTTCTCCCAACAGTTCTTATGACATTCTGAGAGCTTGATTGCACAAAATAAGTCAAAGTTAGCTCCTATAAGTGATTTAAATAAATTACTCTGTGTTTGATGAATTTATGAGTTTATCTCTTTTAATTGCTTCGCAGAAATATTCGATGATATTCGAATTTATTGAGAGCTACCTGTATACCTGTGTGTCAATAACAATCAAGGTACTGATAGGGAGGCGCTGAATGAATGCTCAGTACTATCAACCATTATTGGCGTCAACAACTTCATTAATGATTATACCAAACTAGAGTTTTACCCTTGTTTGTAAAACCAATCATACTTCATCCGAAATACAGTAGTATCCTGTACAGTCATGCGCATTTAATTAATCCTTGATATGAGATATCACTTCTACAATTTCTACTTAATTGCGGATCTGTTTATGTCACAATAAAGTTTAGCTTTTTTAACATTAAAAAAATACCTCGTCTGTCTGCAGTCGAATGAAAACACAGGGATGTAAACAGTGAACAGGTGGCTCTTTGACTAGCATAAACAAAAACACACAGCACGGTAAACCTTGAAGCCGTGACTTACCTGAACTCTCTGCAGGTATAAGTCCAGTTTAGCTCACGGTTTCTGCCTCATTTGGAGTGGAAAAGGCAGAAGCTAAGAGCTTTCTGGTAGGCTAAGCAGCTCCATCTTCATCATCAGATGCTAACTTAGCTGTAGCTTTCAGCATGAAGCAGCTCTCAATGCACTCCGCCGGACGGTGCCCGCATAGTCCTGCTACGAAATACGGACAAAGTGAGCGCTGACAGCCCCGACGGTGAAGACGGAGGGGCCGGAGAAGCAGCACGGGACCCGCCGCGGTGTTTATCCAAACAGTTTGCAGCTCTGCCTCTGCTGCTGCTCTGCAGAATAACACTTCCGCACCGAGAGGGCAGAGCGAAGGAAGCCGACGAGGGCGATTTGGAAATCCAAACGAGGGCAAAGTTTCATCTCTGTAAATGAACATTAGCAGTTTTATTCCTGAGATAAATACCGGTAGAATACTGACTTTACTAAAAGTCCATACTCTACACAATGAATGCAAAACAAAGGCTGAAAACAAAATTTTAGGATGCCCTATTTACGTGCTATAGCATTTCAAACAAGCTTCACATCCAATAAGTTATTGTTAATAAACTTAGAGCCGTTAATATTTTTATACATAAATTATGATATACTATGAACTGTTGATATATTTTCACATACTATCCCTTCATATAGAATAACTTAAGGTATTACTCTGTAAAAAGAAGGAATTTTCATGTGGAAAAACATGACAATAAATATTGTTTTACTATAGCCACATCCACAAATTTGCATTTTATTGAGATTTTATTGAAAAGCCAACAAAAATGTGTATGTTTTTCTTTATTTTTAACAAAGCAATAATGTAAAATTGTCTGGTTTGCATATTATGCCCCCTTTACTGTGACACCTCTGAATAGTCATAAAAGACTTTGTGAATGTACAAGAATTAGCCAAAAGGCTGGCTATTTTTATTTTGTATAAAAATATCTGTGCGTGTAATACTGGATTTGTAACTCGTGTAAGCATCTTTTCACTCCATAGGTCTCATCTTCCAGCAGGACTGTAACTCTAAACTTAACAGCCAAAGCTATAGAAGCTTGGTTTGGAACAATGCATGTCTTTGTGTTCAATTGTTCAGTCAAAGCTCAGTTTTCAATCCAATTTAAAAACTCTGAGAGAACTTGGAAATCGTTCGTCCCTCAATCTGACTATGATTGAGCTTTAATGTAAGGAGCCACCACAGGCAAAGATGTAATTTTATTGATTTGCAAAGGTAACCACAGAAGGCCCTTTTGCAAAAATATTGATTGAGGGTAGCTTAAGCAAACACACATCACGTTTTATTTTTTTCTAGTAAGAAGAACTTGCATAGGCAATATTATCATGTGTATTTAGTTAATTATGACAAACAATATGCAAATATTTTTAATGAATAAATACATGACAAATCGAACGTTCTTCTGTTCTGCACAAATTCCAAAGTAGAGCTATGTTAAGTTACCTCTCTCTCTCTCTCTCTCTCTCTCTCTCTCTCTCTCTCTCGCTTTCTTTTCCATGGGCGTGAAGTTCCACTTCCCAGCTCCTCCAGGCTGAGAGGCAACTCCCGAAATAGCGCTGCTTGCTGGGAAGGCTGCATGCAGGGGGGAAAAAATGGCTGAATTGGTCTCACCGATTACTCGACAGGTTTCTACGGAAAAGTGGAAAGCTGGAACACCAACTGTCGATATCAACCTTAAAGATGTCGAGGACTGTTTGATTTACGACCGCCGTGGAGTCTCTTTCCCTTTCAAGAGTTTATATCAAGACAGCAAATCAGTCATCATTTTCGTCCGGGTAAGAAAATAAAACTTTCTGTAGCTTGTTTAGTTAGTTCCGTGAGTGGAAACCTCATAATAGATATTTCATCAGGTGGCCGTGGCGAAAACAGGAATAAAATACCCATACAGAGCAAAACGAAGTGCTAAATAAACGCAATTTTTATGGTTAGTTTCAAGCTGCTTTTCTCACAATACATGTTTCTAAATGCCACACATCATCTGTCCTCGCAGAATTTCTTGTGCTACAGCTGCAAGGAGTATGTTGATGATTTAAGCAAAGTGCCAAGAAAAGCGCTGGAGGTGAGTCCTGACATGTAGGACTTGCCTACATTCGTCTGATCCATCAGATATTTTTGTTGTATTATTGTGACAACTTAAGTAAATATGAATTGTGTTTATTGTTGAAATACCAGTTTCTGCTATATGTCTGTGCAGGAGGCTGGAATAAGACTGGTTGTTATAGGTCAGTCTACTCATCAGCATATAGAGGTAATAAAATCGATATCGTGTTAATGTCAATACTGTGTGACATTGTCTCAAGAAATGTATGACTTTACATTTAAAACTGATTATTGGAATTTTATATGTGCATGCATGGTGCCCTGCAAAAGAGAGAAGCCTCAAAACAAAAGGTCCACAATATATTAATTTATAAGGGTGGAACGCAATTGCCTTTTTTTTTTTTTTTAGATCTGAATTTATACACATTTTGGAATTTCTGGATAATTTTCCTTAAACAGCACAACTCTGCATTATTGTGTTTGTGTAATATTCCAATAAAATGCATTCTTGTTTAAAGGGGGGAAATGCAAAGAAGTGAAAGGAATACAAATACGTTTAAATGTTTCACCTGTGATTTCTATGCCATTTGTCCTAAACTAAAATCATGTCAGCTTTATTTATTTCTCCGTAACGGATTCTTTTTTATTATTAATATTCATTTCTGAATAAGTTCTTTGTGCTCCATTTAATCCAGCCTTTCTGCTTGCTGACGGGCTATTCTCATGAAATATATGTGGATCCAAAAAGATCCATTTACCTAAAGCTTGGGATGAAAAGAGAGGAGACATTCACAGACTCTGGTAATATATTTATGAGAGTTTAAAGTGCTTCTACTAGTGTTAGATTAAAAAGAAAGTACACCCTCTAAAACATGCAGATAAGCTACATACAATATAAAAGTCTAAAATCTGAAGAGGATGTAATTTCTTTATGACAAAACTGGATAATTACATTTTCCACTGAGATGTGTTTTTGTAACCAGCGCTGCCCAGTCCTCATGTGAAGTCTGGTTTATTTATGGGCCAAATAAAGAGCATATGGAGGGCTATGACCAGCCCTGCCTTTGATTTTCAAGGTGATTTGCATCAGCAAGGTGGAGCCATCATTGCAGGACCAGGTAAGGTGTAATCTCTTAGTCTTCAATCATACAGTTTGTCTTCTTTTATTTACTTTTATTTTTCTTCTCTTCTGCTCTCTGCAGGCTCTCAAGTTCATTTTTGTCATTTCGATATGAACCGACTGGATCACATGCCCATCACCTGGCTCCTCCAACTAGCTGGAGTTCAACAGAGCCTGGACTTCAGTCCTAAACCAAAAATTATCCATGTGTAGCATTAGGTAATTTAGGATTAGTCATTCCCTTTAAGCTGATGGAAGTCAGTTGCAAACTTCATTTATTCCTGTTTATGATGTAAATTTAGGCTCCTGTGTTTTTTTTTTTATTTTTTTTTATTTAAAACCTTTGAACCAGTGTTACTTTCCTGTCTGTCAAGGGTCAGTGGTTAATATTGTAATCTAGTGTCACTCATCAGGATATAGATACAAACTACAGTAGAAGTGGCATGTTTTCTTTACTTCAATTGGGAAAGTTCGCAGAACTATGGGAATGAGTTCAATGTTCAAATTTTAAAACTGCATGTTTAAAATGTGAAAAGACATTTTTCAAGCAAATGAAATGATACAGCTGGGTTCTGTAGTGCATGTGACTACAGAACCCAGCTGTAGTCACATGCTGGGTTCTGTAGTCACATGCAGAACCCAGCATCAGAGTAAAAGAAAATAGATTAAATGGTGCTACATAATATTGCAGCAGCACAAATTCCAGGAAATTTCTGATAAAGTATGATTAGAGCACAAATAACTCCATGCAAATAGAGTAGGGATATCCAATAGGATCCTATAAAAGTGAGCAGCAACACTTTTTATAGAACCCTACAACCCTAGAGCCCTGGCTTGCATTTGTGAGTACAGATGCAAGCCACACTTTTCAGATTATTATTTTCAAAAATATTTAAACAATCTTCCTTCTGTTTAACAAATAACCACCACTTAGTTGATCCGTCATACAGAATCCCAATTAGATGCTCTTCATGAAAGTTTGTTTTCATAATGTGAGAAGGTTTTTGCTAAAACTATTGATGGCTTTCAACATGTGTCAACATGTGTGAGAACTACTTGAAAGAGTTTCTTGAGCTGAGTTAGTTTTTCAGGTTGGCTTTGTTTATTTTCTATGATTCCATTCAGAATCAATCTGTTTCTGTGTACAGCAGAGTGCAATTTTACAACTGTACTTTGAGTAAAATTACTGTTGTACTGACGTTTGTATTCATCTTTTAAGTTTTTTAATCATATTTTCAAATAAAATGCTATCTCCCAGCTTCACTTCATTTTTGCCACATTCAAGGGTCTGGTCAGTTGCATCCAACTTCCCCTGAACTACTTTATTTTGGAATGGTCTCGGTAAGCTGCAAAACTAAAGCAACTGATCAGCTAAGGGTGGGCTTTGGACATATAATCCTGATACGTCACATGCAGGGGATTCGGAAAACGGAAACCTGCCCCTGTTCAAAGACGTCACCACCACCACCACCACAGAGAGCCAACTCAACCTCGGTTTGACACAGAACACAACACAAGCACGCACAGAAAGGCTGCACCGGGAGCGCAGGAGCCAAGCCATGTCACGTTAACAGCAACGGGGGACTGCGGACGGAGGGGGCATCGGTGGCAAACTCTTCGCTCGGGAAATGTCCTTCATGCTGCAGCTGCTGAGGAGAGAATGAAGCGCAAAAGCGAGAAGAGGCGAACCGAGTCGAGGAAAAAACGCCGCGCAGCCCACAGCAGCTCAGAGGCGGAGCTAAGCTCTGATATTTACATTGAGATAACAGGTAAGAGGGGTCTGCACAGTGAACCCTGTCAACTTTCAGCCCACTTGGCCAATGCATGGGGACCTGCGTACACTGTGTCCTTTTAAAACGCAGCACTCCTTGATTTTCTTCAGCTTTTCCCCCCCAATATGGCGACACCGTGTGTCCTTTATGGGCCAGAGGGTTTGTAGGGAGCTACCTTTAAAATCAATACACAAATACCCAAAAATGTAATTTATGTTTAGTGTTTATTCTAGTGCAATCAGTCACGCTTGAAATGCATTATCTCCAAGCGTCTCCGTTAGCCGATCGTGTTTATGTCACGCATGTGCACAAGGGCGGTGCAGTGATGTGTTTATGCTGAAAATAAATAGTAAAGTCCACATCAGCTTCTCTCTTGATAATTTTTTTCAAATGTTTATGACGTTTCCTGGTTCCAGTTCATCCTTCATGAGCTCAAGTCTGACAGAAAAAGGTTTGTCTTAAGTGGAAATCGCAAATCTGACTGGCTGACGGATCGTCCTAGCAACCGCTTTGGCAACTATCCCGGGGCCTATCACGTCGCTTATGTGGAGAACTTTAAACTAAAACAGGCGGAGACCGAACTCAAATAACAGTGTCGTCCTCCAATCAAAAGGCGTCCTGGATCTGTCTCAGCCAATAGCGTCGCGGGGAGTTCTGAGAAGGAGGAGTCTCCCGCGGAGAAAAGGTGGGAGGGGGATCGGTTTTAGCAGAGTGCGCACTTGCACTCTAAAGTCTCCTTCGCTCTTTGGATGGTGACTTTCTTCTTTTTCAGAACAGCTCAGGATCAGGAAAGATAACTTCTTTTTGCTAAAAGTTTTTATACAACCGATTTTACCCTTTAAAAAAAAAAAACAAAAAAAAAAAAAACAGAGCACAGCTCACGTGTAAAAATTACTCGCATGTTTTCGTGAAGGAATCCGCAACGTATCTATAGGTGGAAAACGTCATGTTCGGATCTGCTCGCAAAATGACCTCAGACGATGTTTCCTCCAGATGTATCGAGTTTATTAAGGGTATGTTACCAGAAATGTTAAATAAGTTATGCTGGAAGTACTGCTGTCCTGCTTGGAATGGATGGAAGGAGTTATATAATGACAAAAGTAATTAACTTGGACCTTTTTTTTTGTCTCCCTGCCCCCTCCTTTGTTCCTTCCTTCCTTGTCTCCTCAGATCAACTATATTTTGCCATACTTCATCAAAAGATCAAGAGCACAGCTGACCGACACTGTTTCTGCATAGATGAAGAGCTGGCATATGAGAAGTGAGTTCTTTGCAGTGCAGTGCAATATTTCCGTACTTTGCCCTTTGACCTTCTGCTTCTTTGAGTGCCGAGTTTTTAAATAGATTTACAATAGTGTTATTGCCAAAAAAAAATATTTTAAGCGTAATGCACTATGGGTTTTTATGCTTTTAATTTTCAAGTGTATTTACGGTGAGTTCTGTTCATTTCTATGCTGAAATTAAGAACTAGGTGACAAAGTGAAGGCTGTGCAACTCAAAGTTGCCCAAGAGTGATGATGCTAGACTGGAAATGCTGAACTTGGACGTCAGTTCATAAAAGTGTCCACCAAAGACAATCTACAGATAGCACTTAATTTAGTGAAGTAAGGACATATGGCAAATGTAACACATAATGGTTAGACGAGAAGTTTAAATTACTCAACAGCAAACAATCATTCCCTTATTTGACTCAAAGACACAGAGAAAAGAAATGTTGCTAAGCCTACCAGCAAAAAAAAAAAAAAACTAAACTCAAAGATTTTATCACCTGAAAAACTTCCTGCTCTTTAACAACACCTACTGTCGCTTCAGTTTGTTCACTTTGCTCCCGTTTTTGAACAAACATGGCATGAACTGAGTCGTGTCCTCGTCCCTTAGTTTTAGGGTGTGTTGTTTTTATTTATTTTTTTCTTCCCTCAGATCCACAATTCCAATTGTTTCATTATCCCGGAGAAAAACATGCTTTAAATGAAGACAGTTTTTAAAGGGTGAAAAGAGATCTGTCCTCCTTGCATTTATTTACTTCCATGGAGCTCAAACAGGTTTCCTGGATAGATTGTTAGAACACTGTAATAACTGCAAATCTTTACGACATGTTCCTCTTGAAAAGGTCTTTCTGTCAAGAAAACACTCAGTTTTATGAATGCAGTGTTTTTGAAACCTTGTCATCATCCATCATAGTAACACCTTCCTGTTTTAGTTGGCGTGACTTTAATGTACATTTTAATTTCTGGTTTTAGTACTTTTATGTTTACTCTGGTTATTATTGTTTTATTTTTCTTTTGAGGATTTTTTTTTTCCAACTTCATGTACAGCTTTATCCTTTGTCTTTTTCTATGCAACACTTATATTGAAAGTCTTTTACAAACACATTTCCAATTACTGTATTTATTATTGTGGCCTCCGCTCAAAGCTCACAAACTATTTATTTATTGTCTATTATTTCCAAAAAGGTTTTATTTTGTCCTATTTCAGTTGATCTAAAATGTTATGCCCACAGAACAGACCAAAATAATGAACCAAACTACTGATGGTAGATATTATTCATCTTCTTTTCTTAAACATATTTCTTAATTGTTTTTTTAATGCATTATACGGTTATGAATTAATGGGTGTTCAGTATGAAACTTTTCACATTTTATTCAAAGCATAGTTTTAATACAGTTAACCTCATGATGTGTTACAAAATACAAATCCTGTTGGTAAGATGCATGTTTTTTCTAACATGTTCCCTGTTGTCCACATTACGTAGTACATTTACATTTTTTTTTTTTAATTTACATTTAACAAAGAAAAAAAAAAACACTGAAAACTGATTGGGTGAAATTATCCAGAACCTGTCACTACTACAAAGCGGTCCACAATGGAATAATGTAAACATGTTGCAACTTATTTTTCTGCTGGTGGAATAAAATGCTTTTAATGCAAACAAGAGCATTTTCGTTGCAGCAGTTTCAGGTCTTGTCCCAGAGAGGACACAGCTGACGTGAGGTCCAACTCGGTAGTACAAAAAACAAGCTCTTATTTTACATTTCTTTCTCCTTTATTTTTAATTGAAACACTCTATGATTAGAAGCTTCCAAATATACTCATTACTCCCGTCAGTATTTTCACTGTAGGCCCGATGGCGCTGATTCGATCTTGTGAAGCGTCCCCAGGGACGGAGGCTGGCTGCATAAATAGCCTTTCTTACACTCTCTTTCTTCTCTCTTTGCCTCTCACAGCTTCTATGCGGACTTTGGCCCCCTTAACCTGGCCATGTTTTATCGCTTCTGTTGCAAGCTGACAAAGAAGCTCAAGGTAAAGTAAACTGCAGCAATTAATTACACTTCCTGGAAAAGGAGAGTGGAAAAAAAAACATTGACCAGTCAATATCTATTTATACTTGCAGTGGGCTGTGTAAAACGGCAGATTTGCTGTGTTTTTAGTGTGCTAGTTTGTTTTACAACTATTTCAGCATTGGTGCTTGTGAGCCACTTGCTGAGCCAGTTATACCTGGGGGATCCAGTATCTCTGCAGCTGTAATCTAATGGTGTCTTTAGAGCATTTAGTCATTTTCTCGCCTATTTTAAATCACCACCATTTCTGTTGACGTAAGCAGATGTTAACAGCTTAAATAAAAACACAGCTTTATTAGGGAAGTTCTCTGTTTTTATGTGCTTCTTGGTAAGATAGCTTCTGGGTGACAAAGCAGGGCGATAAAACCAAATAATGTAACTCCTGTGCTCTCCGTGTCGTAGTCAGTCGGATTGATTTAACATCTCTTCTGTTATTTTCCATGTTTTGGACAGTCAATTACACTCACGAGGAAGAAGATCATTTTTTATACTTGTGGGGATCAGAAAAAACAAGCCAACGCTGCCTACCTAGTAGGATCGTATGCAGTAAGTTTTGCACAAATGTGCATATTTCATGTGTGATCCATGTAGGTGTGGGTGGGTGTCAGATGTCAAAATCGGTATGCAATACAAGAGAGTGCATGCTGAAAAGATCCTTGTCTTGTACAGGTGATGCATCTAAACATGACACCAGAGGACGCCTACAGCCTGCTGGTATCCAGGAATTCAACTTATCTTCCATTCAGGTAATAAGTCGCCGCTTTATTGTTCTTGAGCAGGTGTTGTTTTAGCATTACTTCTGTTCAATTGTGTGCTCAAAGGATATTTTAAAGAAGATAGTTTAACACAAAAAAATTATCTTTTGGTTTTGCTTTAAAGTGTTTCTTTCTCGATAATCTGGAACTGGAAGTCCCAAATTCCTTCTATTTCATGTTTTTGATGTGTCTTTTTGCACGCAGCCTGTAAAACATTTTGGATTTTCAGGATGGGTGGCTGGGTTGGCCAACAAAGAAACAGAAACCCTGTTGTGTAATAAAAGGTAAACAGAAAAGAACAACTTCAGAGGAGGATGCACTGAAAGAGAATAACAAACTGGATTAAAATGCTAGAAATTTGCAGCAAGTGAGAAACGTTTAGCATGTTCATCCTACAGAACTCCCTCCAAACAGTGTTAAGTCCCTGCCAGTAGCGTTTTGGGTGTAGATTTCTACCCTCCTTTGACTGATTAGGTTACTTCAGGGGAAACACAGGGTGGAGAAAAACTATCCGAGTTTTTGAAAAGGCGTGTTTAAAACATTCATCTTTGTAAAGAGATGTAAATTTATGCTTTACTGTAGAAAGAATTGTGGATCACATTTACTTCAATCAAAGGTGTGGTTATGTGATATTTAAGTAAAATCCATTTATTCCACCAAAATCTGGATTTTCCCTTAAAACTTGAAAAAAAAAGGTGAACATTGAAGTCCCAAATGTTTTCTTTTGATGCTAAAGAGACGTGAGAATGTTTGACATGGAAATGTGTAAATGAGGCTTAATGTTGCTGGTTGAATTTCTCCCATTTCTGTGTCTGTTGAGCATAAATAAAGGATTTATAAAGTATCTTGTCAAAGATCCATGTGAGACAGATTGTTTCATTAGAAAATGAGACAAAGAAAGAGTAAAATCTCAGGAGGATGTTTTTGCAGAGGGGCCTCATCAGTTTGTTTCTGCACTTCACAGAGACGCTTCGTTTGGAACCTGCATGTACAATCTGGACATTCTGGACTGCCTGCGTGGAGTTCACAAAGTATGGAAAAGAACAACAAATACAACTTTCTGTCCTCTTGATGCCATGATGCCGATTAAATGAAATGTAATCCCTGCCCACCTTCCTTTAGGCTGTGCAGTACGGCTGGCTGGACTTCTCCAACTTTGATGTGGAAGAGTACGAGCACTACGAGAGGGCGGAGAACGGAGACTTTAACTGGATAATTCCTGGGAAGTTCCTCGCGTTCAGTGGCCCTCATCCAAAAAGCAAGATAGAAAATGGTGATTATGCAGCGTACGGTCAAAGCACGTCGGGTGTATTGTGTTGCTGCACACAGAGGCCTCTTGGCTTTACCATTCTCCTTTTCCTGCAGGGTACCCTTTACATGCTCCCGAGGCCTACATCCCGTACTTCAGAAAACACAACATCACCACCATCATCAGACTCAACAAGAAGATGTACGATGCGAGACGTTTCACCGATTCGGGCTTCGAGCATCACGACCTATTCTTTGTGGACGGGAGCACGCCGAACGACTCCATCGTCAGAAAGTTCCTCAACATCTGTGAGAACGCAGAGGGAGCCATTGCGGTCCACTGCAAGGGTAAAGGCTCTACACGGAAGCATCTACTCAGCTGCTCCGCTCTGCACTGTTTGTCTTATGAAGATTACTGCAATGCTTCTACTGCTTTTGTTTCCAGCTGGCCTGGGAAGAACTGGTACGCTTATCGCCTGCTATATGATGAAACATTACGGCCTGACTGCAGCAGAGGCCATCGCTTGGATACGGATCTGCCGGCCAGGATCCATCATTGGACCACAGCAAAACTTTGTAGAAGAGTAGGTGTTTATTCAGCCCAGATCTTAATGAGAAAAAAAGAATTAAATGTGCTTTTTTAAAACATTTTTACTGTGACAAGGCTTACAAGAGTCACATAACATAAAGTCTTTGTTATCAAAGAAGCTCTAAAGTGGCCGTCTTTGTACAACAAGACAGGATTTTGCATCATCGATCAGTTTCCATGTCCAAGAAAAAGTCCTAGAGAGAAAGACGTCTCTCTTGACATAAGTCTACATTATAAAAATAGCAAGAAGCTTTATGTTTTAATGAATTTGGCCTGAAATTCTCTGTTCATCAGTAGAGAATTGAATTACTTGGTGAGATACACCATGCTGACTGCCAAGTAGGATAAACAACGCATCTCGGCCAGCATCCATGTCCGCTCTCTCCCTCACTCATTCATCCATACATTGTGGAAATGTCTGCCACAAGGGAACAGTTGTTACTTTTAGCAAACATGCTGAAAAGGAGAGGGAGCGGTGAAAATTACTGAAATATTATGTAGTTTTGGCAACATGATACTATAAGCAAAGCAAACCCTTTGCTGTTTTTTATTATTATGCTCCAATTCGCACATATTTATTGTGAAAATAGATTTGCTACTCTGTGTTTTACCAGTTTATTGACATTACATAATCTTTTAATGATCCATAGCTTGTTTTTTCTTTCTCTCAATCCACCGTGAAAGTTATCTCTTCGATTTCAGTCGGCAGGGGGAAAAAAGCAGAAAAATCATCACGGCTGGGATTTGTCTGTCCTCTGTGAAGAGTATTAGGCCCATGATTTGTTTGATAAGTCTCCTTTTATGTAAAATGGGACACATTTCCCCTAGAAATATTGGCAATCTGTGAGTAATGACTCACTTGAAGCTTCCAGGCATTATAATCTTCTTTGTTGCTCCCTATGTGATATTTTTCTTTCTCTGAAAAGACTGAATATTTCTGCATATGATTTACTTCTAAACCAAAAAAAGAAATCACCTTTTAACAATTTAATAATGTTATTCCCTTTATTTAATTTTTTCATGCTATCAATTGTATAAACACTATTAAAAATGAAGCTGATGCAGTTAAAGAATCACACTGACTTCTGATATTTACTCTTCGGCCTCTAATTTCCAGTAACTCACTGTATTGTTGATGTTTGGAGGATAACATGTATTCTGGTAAATCAGGTCTGTTGTGTGTGCGAGTCTTTTTTCCCAGGTGTGAGTGACAGCTCTTGTTCGGACGCCAGTGTTTGATCATAATGGCAAACGCTGTTTCAAAGGATTATTGTGTCTGGGCAGGTTTTAAGAGAAACATAAAACAGAACACTTGGTTGCAGTTTGGCAAGAAAACAAATCAACTGAGGCTCGCCCTCCGTTTACGTCATCAGGAAGCAGAACAGCCTCTGGGCAGAGGGAGATGTTTTCCAGGAGAAGAAGCTGAATGAGCGGGAAAACGGCAAGACGGCTGTGACCAGGATCCTGTCTGGAGTGGACGACATCACAATCAACGGCAGCAACAAGAACAGGGCGTCCAAGAAAGAAGAAATAGAGCTGGTGAGTTTTCTACGCCTCTTCTGCCATGTGCAGATTAAAATACGATTGTGCAGCTGTTGCCTGTACTACGGCTTTGCAACCTGCAGGGAAATGACACACGAGGATGTTGAATTTTCCTTGCCAAACGCCCCTTTGTGTTGCAGTACAACGACGAAGACGAGAGAAACGGCGTCACGCAGGGCGATAAACTACGAGCCCTGAAGAGCAAGAGGCAGGCCAGGTCGTCTTCGGGTTCCCTGTCGTAAGTATCCACGCAGTCCGCGAGCACCGGCATGCATCCTGCACCCATGTGTGTGTTATAACAGGGTGAAATAAGAGAGTGTTCTCCATGTCAGACCATTACATGTATACTCGGGTGTTTTTCAAACCATAAACAGCTTTTGCTTTGAAGACCAGAAAGTGACCACGTATGTCGTTCTTTTTAATTTACTTCATGACCATTTAGTTTGATAAGCTTCTCTCTTCCCCAGTGGTTTCCCAGCACAGTCAGCTGCCCTTTTAAACCAGCTTGTAGCAATCATAACAGTCCTCTGTTTGACCAAGTTCATAGCAGCTGTGATATTGTTAAATTTAACGTTTTCTTTATTGTTGTTTTTTTTTTTTGTTTGTTTGTTTGTGTTTTTATGCTATGGCATGCAGATCTAGTGAATTACAGCGCTATGATTGTGATTAGTGAGGGATGAATGATGCATCAAGGAAGGAGCAGCTCAGATATTCTAACAGAGTTATGGACACAGTTGTTTGACACTCGCTCTTCCAGTTAAAACAACTTACTTGTTAAGAGCTCGATTTAAAATGGGACAAAAGATGTGGAAGTTAAAGACCAGTTGCAAAGCTAATTCTGTTTCCTCTTCTCGGAGGTGATCGGGCAGGGAGAGGACACATTGTAGATCTTCCTGGTCACAAGGTTATTCACTCAAGATGTTCATTATGTAAAAGCCCCTCATTTAATCAAAAGGCCAGACTTTGAAGTAAGCCGCATGACTGGGAGTACTCGCATAGTTAAATATTTAAGTAAAAAAAAATGCTCCTGTGGCACATAGAAAGCTTTTTATTTGCCTTCTGCAGGGACACTGAAGCGTAAAGATGTCTAGATTAGGAAAACATTAACCAGGGAGTAGCTGCAGCTACGCTCCCAACACTTTACAATGTCAACAAACAATATCTTTTCCTACATTCTAGACTCCTTACTTGCATTTTATTGTAAAGCAGCTGCAGAGTGTACGCAATTTTGATACGACTGCTAAACATTGTGGTGACAACTTTTCTCTCGTTTCTTCTGGTTTTTTTTTTTTTTTTTTTTTGTCTTTAAACATGCTACCAACACTCTCCATGAGCATCTTGGCCAGCAAAACCTTTATGAGGTTCTGGCAGTGAGAGCGCCTCCAACAGGTCAAATTATTATTGGCATGCAGAATATTAATCTCAGATCTCACTTGAAATACAATATTTGACCAAATACTTCATCCAAGCTACGGCTGTATGACGTAAGGAAAACATGCGGTATAATTGGTGGAAGTTGCAGTAACAAATTGACTTGCAAGAATTACATGAACAAATAATTAATAAACGTTCTTTTCTTTTTGCTTTCGGTCTGGAAGATAAAATAAAAAGAACTTAGTTGTATGTTTTTAATTAACTGACTAGGTTACATTAGGATCAATGCCAGCATGACAAGTTTAAATAATCAATCATTGCTGCTCATTGTCTTCGTGTTTAATTGTAACCATGAAACTTGTGTGGCTCAATGCTTTCTACAGTATTTTCCACCAAAGGACAATTTGATCCAGATTCAAAACTTCTTAAATTTTCCATTTAATTGTACCTTCTCTATTGTCACCAGGAGGCTAATCTGTAAGCAGAAAACTATCTGCTTCTAATTCACTCCTTTTTTCTGATGGCTCCTAACTGCTGAGCTCACAGCTTTAAAAAGTCACCGAGTGGCATCGTAATGCCCTCGTTTGGCTTTCTAACTGTGGTTTTGACAGTAAATAAATACAGAAGTAAGAGGCAACGGGGAAAAAAACAAAAAAGCTGATGCAAAGAAACAATGGTTTGTGTGAATGCTAGCTTTAACAGAAGCACTACTGTCGCAAGAGGTGTCAACGCATACCCTCTACCAATCAAATATCCTAAAAACGTCCAACACCACATCATTTGTGGCCGTATAAAATGGAGCTGTGGAAGGACGGGTGTCAGCCTGGCTGAGGATGGTTGACCGGCCTCTGTCCATGCACCCATATGGCTTTGGCTTTTGTTGTCCCATGTCAGGCAGGTGGTAGTGTTCTGCTGCAGCCTCATGGGCACGGCGTGGCCGATGTGTTGCCTGCCGTTCAAAAGGTAGCAGAGAGAGGCAGAGAGAGGGACAGTGGGGCAGAGAGAGAGGATGTGAGGTTTTGTATGAAGGAGGTAAGTGCACGTCACTTCCTTTTCAGCTTACATCCTCTTCCTGTAGAGATGGTTGCTATGCCAATGAATGGTATGGCTGATCTTGTTTTGTTTTTGTTTTTTTTGTTGTTGTTTTTTTCTCCTTTCTTTCTTTGGATTACTATGGTGTTAAGTGGATATGCACTTAGTGAATGCGTTTCATTTACACGCCTTTCATTGTCTGCCTGGTGGACGCACTGAGCCGCTCTGCTTCGATATAAAGGCATACAGTCACTTGCAGAGGTTCTCCAACCCCTCAGATGTTTTTCTGCATTTTGTCACTTTATACCCACTAACTTCAATGGGATTTTGTTTGATATTAGAGAAATGCTAAAAGCACATTATCTACAAATATGACTGAAAAGTTCAGTGAGAAAGAAAGCCATAAAAAGCCATGTAAGGGAAATACAACAAAACTAAAACTGCACATGACCCGGCAAAAAACATCCCAGTAGTGAAACATGGTGGGGGCAACATCATGCTGTGGGGATATTTTTCAGAGTTCTTGCAAAGATGGGTGGAGCTAAAACAGGACAATCCTGGGGACAAAAATATTTGCTGGAAGCTAAAAAAAAAAAAAATGCATAAGATTCATTTCCCATCAGCACAACAAACCTAAATGTACAACCAGAGCTACAACAGAACGGCTCACAACATATCAGTGCGTTAGTAAGGACCAGTCAAAGTCCAAATGTAGATCAAGTTGTTTGTTCTTCAATCTTTAGAGCAGGGGTCACCAACTCCAGTCCTTGAGGGCCACCATCCTGTAACTTTTAGATGCGTCTCTGCTCAAACACACCTGGATCAAATAAACTGCTCGTTTCCAGCCTATTCCAGAGAGGAATGAATGCTGGTGAGGGAATTCAGACATTTTGGAGCAGAGGTGAATTTAAAAGTTGCAGGATGGCAGCCCTTGAGGACTGGAGTTGGTGACCCCTGCTTTAGAGCAATCTTTTGTTGTTCTAAAGATTGTAAGTATCTTTACAATCCTTGTAAAGACTTTTTACAAGGAAGAATTGGCAGAAAGATTTTCAAAAACTAAACATCCTCTTAAAGACTTGGTTCCACATGACTCTACAAAGTGCCTACTCATTATAGCTTTAATCTTCCACGCACTGTGTTTTTGTTTATCGCATCAAATCTCAGTAAAATACACTTCTTGAAGTTTGTGGTTGCAACGTGACAGAGTGTGGTACAAACACCTTTGTAAGGTACTGCATCCTAGATATCTTTTGTCAATTAGGGCCTATAAATAAAGTCCACCGTTGTTTTTACTATCAGCACCAGTTGTTCAACTGATTCCAGATATAAATAAGATCTGGAATAGCTGAACTGAAGGTTTTGGTTCTTGGCTTGCACTGCTGACTTGGCACTACTCATAAAGTCGTTAAGAAACACTTGAGCCTTTATAAAAATCTGCAGTAGCTACTTCTGTTTTTGGTCAGTTAGTTCATTTTCCTGCTCCAAATGTTTAGCTGTAGGTTTTTCCTCTTTTAAAGTAAATATAGCATATTCTAATTATTTTTGATTTGTGACTTAATTTGTGGTTGTGTAAGGACAGTTAATCACAAAACATCATGCATACATTTCTGAGGGTGAATTGGGGTTAAAAGCAGATTCTTATGCATTCTCAGGGGGAAGTGGAGACAGAATAGGAGGTTTACCTGCACTTTTAGGGCATACGCTGTATGCCGTACAAACATCCAATTCAGGGCTGAATTTCACCATCTGGCTCCACTGTTTTGTTGCGCAACACTGCAGCGCATGTTCAGTTGCAGGGACAATTAGAAGAATGCTTATCCAAACTTTTGCCCATCTCTTCTGCCGTTTTCCATGCATGACACAAAGTACTGAACTCCTTTGGGCACGCACGCATGCACGCGCCTCGGTTTCGATCAATGTTTCCGTCTAACATGTTACAATGTTGGGCTGGAGTCACCGTCGGTTGCCTGTTGTTTTTCCATTGCCTTTATGACTGGATCAGTGTTCACATGCCACCTGAGCTTTTCACTCTTGCAGGTTTCCGACTCCGTCATGCTTCTGTCGAAGTCGGCAGTTTCATGAAATGAAATTAGATGATCCATACGGTTGAAACCAGATATTTCCATAAACTGTTGTTAAGGAAATAGAGAAGTCTTACCTAAGGTGAAACACTGAGTCAGTCAAGAATGAATCCAAATGCATTTTGATTATTATTTCATTAAGAAATTAAGCAAAGAATATGAGCAGTGACTCGCCTGGCTAGTCCAGGGAGGTGAAGAAAAGATGAAGGTACATCGTTTTTTAATATCCACCAGCCCACTTACAAAGAGAGGAGGGAAAAAAAGGAGTATCCCACCAGTTTCAGTTTACTTCGCAACTCTGGTATTTGCACCTGCAGACTGTCACCCTGGACAGTTCAAACCCAGTTCAGAAATGCCCTTTATTATGTGTTTCCAGTGAGCTGAGTCCAACATGAAGGGTGCTTTATAGGTAAAACTGATTGATTGATTGAAATAAAAAGTTTTGTCACAACACTGTCTAAGGAGAAACAATGTTTTTGAGAACCAATTTTTCTCACTGACTGTTTAACGCTTAATCAGACTTAACGTTTCCTGTTTTCGGCCAGTTAGTATTAATATAATCATTTATATTTGTTAAATGGCAAAAAAAACAATGAGCGATATTAAAAACCTTCATTAAATTCAGGCAGACTGCAGCATTTATGTCTTGAAAATATTTGTTTTCAAGACCTAAGATCTGAAGCCAATAGAGGTTTTTTTGGGCAGAGTTAAAAAGGTGTGTGTGACTAGACAGAGTACAAACCCGACTCGGTTACATCGGTTCTGTAAAGAGGAATGGACCAAACTTTTAGCAAACTCTTGCTGGAAAATACTAGAAACATTTGACCCAAGTAATCCAGTTTAAAGGGAAACTGCATAAGTTTTAAGAAAGTTTAATATTTTATCATTTAACAAAGGGAAACAATTGGTATTCATAAGAAAAGTTCGGATTTAACGTCAAACGGTGACAAAATAAAGATCTTCTTTTTACACAGCGTATGTCAACATCTGGTTTCAACTGCTCCTAAATTCTTGTTGGGTTTCACATTGGTTGAGAAGTCTGACAATTATTATTTCCTACTTTGTGCGATGAAATACATTTACTCTCATGTTCAATTTGTTTCTGCACTTCGAGTCATTTATGGGGACGTGCGGGTGTCGACTGCTGTTAAACAATGTCTGCAATGTCAGAACATCAGAACACACACACTCCAGCCGTGTGGGACGATTGGATGCAAGACTTTGTGAAGAGGGTGTTTCATCTAATCCAGTCCCAGTGGAAAAGCACAACATGAGAGGCTTTGTGTCCTGCCCAGACGTCTCTTGTCTTTCCTTCCTTTTTTTTCCCCCCCGTTTGCTCTTGTTGTTGGATTTGTCCTCCTTTCAGATGGCTGGTAGCCATGCTGCTCTCCCTGTGTAGCCTTGCCCTGTGGTGGATTGTGTATGGCTTCCCTTCCTCCATCCTGCATTTCTGTATAGACGGGTTAGGATTTCTCTGAGTTCTGCCGCCCATCAGCGCCCCTTCCCCCCCAAACCTGTCCTGCCCCTCCTTCTGGAGCTCTAACTGAGAAATGCTGTAAGTGAGCCCCTGGTCTCTTCTAATTCCCCAACCCCAATTAGAAATCTGTTCAGAATCATCCTCTTCCTTTATTCTGTCGTTTGTTAAATCTTAAATCCGATCAGCAGAGCCAGTTTTGTTTTCAATCACACACATTGTCCTCGTCACCACTTTGATGATTTATTCCCATAGACATTCCTGTCACCTTGCTTTGCTATTTATTGTGTTGGCTTCAAACTGTCAGTTAAATCATGTTTATTAAGACGAGACTTTGCTCCATTGATTTATTTCTAGTTTACTAACATAACCCGCCTGCCAAAGGCAAAAAGCTTCTTTAACTTGAATGTATTTTTGCTAGTTCCTATGCAGCCCCCCCCTCCCTCTCTGACCCTCAAATCAGTCATTTATTTTCCTATTCAAACTCCCAGAGATTTATGTCACACTATGCATGTCTTTGCAGACAAGAAGAGAACAAAATAAACACCAGGTCGTCTTCGCAGTCCCTCAGGTAAAACGTGCAGCTCATACAATGAAGACATAAAAGATGGCAATGACCAATGGATGTGGCTTTGTCTGTCTGCGCAGCAAGGTGATCATACAGGACAGTGTTGAGGGCTGTAAGACCAGCGTCAGCGCCCTGGCTCTGTCTGACCGCTCAGACAGCAGGAAGAGGACCAGAGCATCTCTGCCATCTAACGGAGTAGGAGGAAGGTCGGTTTGATTCCTCACACATAAGTAACACACAGTGAGGAGATACAGGAAATGTCTTCTCATTGATAGAAAAAAAAAAACTTAGATTATCTTAAGTTATTTGTGTTTTTTATGTAAAAGAGTACCGTGAATGAGTTTAATTGTTGTGTCTTTTTTATGTGGCAGTGACACAGTTGAGGAGCAAATCCAGAGGCTATAGCCACTCGCACAGCGTCTTTCACTATTATTCATCAAACTTTTTCCACATTTCAGTGCACTTTAATGTGTTAGACCAAAGTAAAGTGGCAAACAATGGCAAAGTCTGAGGAAAAGAATGCATGGTTTTCTAAACGTCTTGCAAATAAAAAATCTGAAAGGCGCAGGCTGCTGCTGTGTTCTTCTGCTCTGACTGGTTGTAGCTCATGCTGAACGGTTTATCTCCACCGACTCTCAACTTGGCTCAAGCTCAGTTAGACTGGATGGAGAGCTTCTGGAAAGACCATATTTAAGTAATGCTACAGATTCTCAGTTGGCTTTAGGTGGTTCATGGTTTTCATGTTTTTCTGTCCGTGGAATATGTGGGTGAAAGCAGCAGTTCATGCTGTCTTCAGGCATATGGAGCTCATTCATCCACTTTGCTCCAGCAGAGACTTTCTCCCACAGCTCGCAAGAAACTCCAACTGGTCTTCCAACTCTGACCAGCTTCCTTTTCCTCGCTAAAGAAACGTATCCCGACAGCATGATGCTTCCTCCATCATGTGTCATTGTAGGATTGGTGTGCTGAAGATGAAAATGTTTTATTTTGCACACACCTGGTGAAAACGCAGCGTTTTTCCTTTGTCCCATACTTGGCTGTAAGCTGATGCTCCACCTACTGCGACGTCTTCGCAGAACAGCTGCAAAAATGTTATTTGCAAAAATGTTTAAAAATCCTGTCTTTCCTTCAGCTCTGCACTTCTCCACAACTTGGTATTAGTTTATGGCATAGAACTCCAGTAAGTACCGCTTAGAAGTCTAGCTGCAAGAAAATGTGAAAAAGTTAACATTTAAAATTATGAATACTTCTGCAAGACGCTGTACATCCCTGTGGAGTACATTAACAGCTTTCCTTCTCTCTGCCAGCTCCCTGAGCCAAACCAGGCTGGTCAGGTCCCTAGGCAACCTGCATGTAGTGGCTGGCAACAGCGACCCAATGTTCTGTGAGCCGTGTGGCAGCCATAGAGACACGGCCAGTGTCAGAGCCAACACAGGCGCCCTCATCAACTTAAACGCAGCACAGGGACACCTGCAGGCAAGCTCCCTCAGTCACACTCTGAGCCCAGCAGAGACCCGGGGCTGCACCTATCTGCAAAAACACATTGCTGGCTTTTTACTTCATAGACAGAGACATGTTTGGCTCCTCCTACTCCATGTTTCAGCTTTTGAATTTGCTGAGTTTCTGATGATGCAGAGAGATCCATTTTTCCCCTCTGGATTTTACAAGTGAAAGTCAAGAGATATTTGGCGACATTTCTGAGTAGACCAATTAGCTTTCACACCTTTTATCAAAGGCAAATTTAGACACTTCTTATTGGTGCTCATAATTTACTAATGATCGCCACAATGCAGAAAAAACCTCCAAACAATTAATCTGTTCTTCATTGTTTTTTAATGATGGGTAAACAGGCAAAAATTCAATTCAGTTGTACTTTCACTGTGCTGTATCTTAATTTCTACATTCTACATGCTGTAGGCACGCTACTATTTTGCACAGTAATATTATTGCTGTGTATTTATAAATTATGTAGCTGCTCTCATTGCCGTGGTCAGTCATTTGTTTTTAAAAGCCCTCAACAAACTTTATATTGAATCAGGAAGTGAAACTGTTGTTTTGCCACTGCAGTCCTGCAGCTAAAAGTAATAAAAATAAGCTTTTAATTTTAATAAGGGTGCATGGACAGTGGATAAATAGAAATGGTTTGCAAGATGACTTGGTTTGTCCAGAAAAAAAAACCCTGCATGAATAGTTTTCATGCAAAAGAAAAGCTGTTATATAATTCCTTATTTAAAATAAGAAATGTTACTTGTTGAATATTAGGCCAAATGGTGGTTGAAAGTTTAAGTAGGAGGTGCCAAAAAATTATTTTTCTATTTAGATTCTAGCTATCAGATTTCTCTAGTCAGAAGTCCAGAGACTCTGTTTACTCTTTTCTTTTGATTTGCTACACAGTGCCTGGGCTAGCCCACCACTCAAGGTTTATTTCAGCAATTATGTCAAAAAGTGAAACCTGTTAATACTACTACTAATTACACACAGTGATTCAAACCCAAAAGTTGTTTTCTCTGAAAATGACATAACAGAAGACTAAAGAATATAAAGGAAAGGGAAATAAAGAAGCTGGCTGTTCAAAGTGCTTAACCCAGGCATATTAGTGGAAAGTTAAGTGGAAGGAAAAAGTGTGATAGAGAAACAAACATAATCAATAGCTGCAGCCTTGGGAGGGTTGTGGGGCAAAGCCCACACAAGACGGACCCACACACAGATTTAACGCCTCCATGCCAGACTGTGTTGATGCTGTAATTCATGCAAAAACAGCCCCAATAAAGTATTTAGAGCAAATACTGTACTGATATTTCACACTAGGTCCACATGTATGCATTAAGTTTCCTCTCCTTAATGACCTTGTGTAATTTTCTAGTTTTCAGGGAAGCTGAATTATAGCCTTTTAATTGCTGCAAGCCAGAATAATCTAAATTAAATAAATACTTAAATGTATCGATTGTCATGAATCCGAGTTTCACTTTTTGGAATGAATTACTGGAATAGGTTAATTTTTCAATGATGTTGGGATTTATGAAAATGCTCCTGAACTAATTTAACAGAGCATCTCTATAAAATATGATCTTTCTTACTCTGATTAAAAATGAGGGGTTAGAAAAAAAAAAGGGATCTCAGATTCCACTAATCATGCAAACGTTTTCTCTGTACTTTACAGCATAAATCTCTCTCTAACGTGCCTACAAGCTCTAAATTGTCCCATGCCAACACTTAAACTCTTAATGAGCCAAAGTCTCTTGTCTGCAACTTTCTGAATCTTTTCTTGCCCGTTTCTACATCGGCGTCTTTTAGATTTCGACTGGCTATGGCTTTTCTCGACTTTGCTGCTCACTGTGTGATCTGCCTGTGGCCGTCAGCCACTTGTAAGTCGTATTTGGCATCCTTTACTTGTGCTCCACTGCCATGCTCACCTTTCCATCTGTTCGTCTTTCTTGCACGCAACAGACCCGCTGTGTCACGAGGACGTAAAGCTCGCAGCTCTTTGCAATCAATTAGATTTTCCAGGCTATGGTATCTATCCTCATTCCTATTCAATTTGCTGTCTTTTGTAATAGTTTTTCCACGACATCTCTAAATAATCAAGTTTTTTTTTTTCTTTTTTTCCTTCTCTCATAGTCACTCCATACCCAAAGCTAGAGCTCCTCTTCTCCGGTAAACCTGTGAACCTGGAAAAATGCGAAGATGTCCAACCTGAATCTTTTTTTGGAGAAAGGCTGGCATGAATCTCAACTTGATGTGAACGTTTACCGAAGAGGAACAAGATGGTTTTATTTTATTTTATTTTTTAATAGAAACACTGCATCATTACATTTTAATCGTGTTTGTTTTTACTTACTGAATCATTCAGCTAACAGGCAGCCACAACTAGTATATTAAGTGTAAAGCTGAGAAAGTATTGGTTCACACAATCATAGCATGAAGTACTGTGCACAGTTATACTGCCATTCAGCATGTTTTGGACAAGGCCTGTCATTTGGTCACCTTTTCAGCTCCTTCATTTCAAGGCTGTACATGTGTCAACATTTAATATACGGTTTGTATATTGTAAATATTTTGTACTGTTAAAATCATGTCATGAAATGGTCCCAACGGGGCCTTTACTCTTTATAATCCTAGAAAAATACAAATTTTAAATAAATTTACTCCCAAACGAGTCAAGCTTTGTTTTTGCACCACATGCTTAGTTACAGTGGCCATCCCCCCCAACCACAACTATGGTGGGCTGCATTAGTATTCCTCCCACATTTCTGTCCCGAAATCTTATTACACTACATTTAGGAAATTAAATATCCCTGGGTATCCGACATTTATTTGCAGACATTCCCTTGCCATCATCATGGGTAGCAAATATGCAAACCTTAAACTTTTGGAGGCAACTATTCAATCTTGGACACAATTTTTGCCTTAATGAATTCTTTTCCACAATTGATGATCCAAAACATAAAATCAGTTCAGGAAACATGAGGTTTCTCTGTAAATCCCCATGCCATCCAACATCTTATTACCCCTCCTACATTTCAGCTAAAATAGCTTCATCTCCAGTTCAAACTGCATTTCAGGTTTTCATTGGCTTCGGCCAGGGGTGAGCAACTCCAGGCCTCGAGGGCCGGTCTCCTGCAACTTTTAGATACGTTTCTACTTCAACACACCTGAGTCAAATAATGAGGTTGTTAGCAGAACTCTGGAGAACCTGACTGCATTTAGGAGGCGATTCAGCTGTTGGATTCAAGTGTGTTGGACCAGGGAGACATCTAAGAGTTGCGGGAACCGGTCCTCGAGGACCAGGATTGCCCAACCCTGGCTTAGGCCATATTCATCAAAACTCGGGGTCAGATATCATGAACCGATAACTTAAGTTTGACTTTATGAAAGCAAATCTTGAAATAAACTGAATCCCAGTTTGAGATGCACCTGAATTTTTGTTGAAATCCCCAAATGTGGTAGTGATGCAGCCATTGTTACCAGACGTTTGTAGCAGAAGATGAAAAGTAACTTTGCAAAAGCTTTTATTGAACAGTGTTACAAGTGCAACAGAACATTAAGAACAGAAACATCAACAGCTTAGTTGAAGGTGACAAGTCAGTCATTTTCCTGCAGTGAGGGCTGGAAAGTCTTCTGGGTCATCAGGATCAGGCGCCATCTCATCCTCCTGAATCGGAAACAGAAATTAGCCGCTTGTTTTCAGGTAGAATAAAATCTAAAACATTTTAATATCAGACACACTGATGATTTAAGACCCATCTGGTTGTGGGAGTTGATAACATACCTTTTCATAAATGGGTCTGGCTCTTTCTGGGCGAACGCTCTGACCACCTCGAGCTCCTCTTCCTCGGCCGCCACGACTCGGGCGTCCAAGAGTCCCAAAGTTTATGTCCAAGAGAGTGGTGATGTCATTCACTGACCTGCGAAAGAAGTGTCCATCTTCCTCAATCTCCTCCACCGTCTCCTTTGTGTTCTGAAAAAGTGGGCGCAAATACATTTCATACAAATGTATGAATTTACAAAAATGTTCCCTTCAGTGTCCAATACAGTAACATTTACAGTCGTAATTAAATCATGGTAAAATCTGTTTACGTGTCAGTGTAAACGTTAGTGTAGTGTTTATTCATATCCACATTTTGTTGTTACACCCTTATTCCAAACCAGTTCTTGAGAATGCATCTTTGCACACAACTGCTTGTTAAAGTTAAGTGTGAAAACCTGCATAAAGTCTTTGCTTTAGCTGGTTTGATTTAAAAATAAATAAAAATTATCATTTAAACTTTACTGCATTAGATACCCTGGTTTTCAGAAACATTACTTTTTATCTTGTGTCAAGAAGAAGCCTTTTTAAATATCTAAGTTATTCCCTGGATTTTTTAAAAAAAATATTATTATATTAAGAGCAGTAATTGTTTATGGGGCTTTGGCTGCAGTAACACCACTTTATCAACAAGATGTTGATACTTTTAGGCCCAAACCACCATATCCCTAATTCAAGGTGAACCTGTTCATCTAAAGCAGTGTTTTTCATACCACTGTGCCGAGGCACACTAGTGTACCGTGAGTAATCGTCAGGTGCCGTGGAAATTATCCAATTTCACCAACCACATTTTCCGGACTATAAGCTGCTACTTTTTTCCTCCACTTTGAACATGCGGCTTTTCTGTGGATTTTTCTTCTACCACCAGGGGGCTCTTCAGCAGGAAGTGAATCATTGGAAGTCAAAATTGTAAATCAAAGGAAAAACGCGCTAATTTTCATTTATAACAAGCACATGCTAGCAGCAGGCACAACGGAGAAATGTTTTCAAACTCATATGATGCAGCTTCTAAGTTGAGGAGTATCGATCTGGCAGTACAGGAAGGAAATAAAGCCGCTGCACGTAAACTCTGCGTGAACAAAACCGGATTTACAGACGGAGAACGGCGTCCTTAACATATCCAGCAGTTATTAGGACGCAGCCCTCTGCTGGGTCCTTATGGGAAACCGAGAGCGGCAGAGATACCAGCGGCCTGTAGCCGGTGCGGCTTTACATTTTTGGTTGGTGGTGTGCCTTGTGATTTTTTTCAATTAAAACAGTGTACTTTGGCTCAAAAAAGGTTGAAAAACACTGATCTAAAGAAACACTCGCAGAAACAAGCCGTCCAACTCCGGATTTCAGTAAAAAGGTAACGCTTTCTACAAGCAAGTGTTTAATTAAAAACACACTCCACTCAGGCTGTGCAGTTTCAAACATCCCTCGATTCTCACCTCCAGGTGCTTGGACTGGTGAATGACCTTCGCTTTAGAGGGAATCTTATCCTCCGCTTTGCGGATATTAAACTCCACTTTGGGACGGTTCACCTCCTGCATGGCCTTCCACTCATCCAGGGTCATCTCCATTGCAACCTGGACCACCATCTCATTGTCCTCATCTGGCGCTCTGTTAAATGGAGCCAAACAACTTCAGCCCACTTTATTACAACTCCTAGCATTCATTTAAAAACCTTGGGCACACCGTTTACTCACCGAGTTGGATTCTCCTCCTCCAAAGTTGATTGTGGCTCCTCAGCTTTGGTACCAGCATCACTTGTCACCTCCATCATTTCACTTCAGAAAAAAAAAAACACATTAAATTTAAATTTACTGAAGTACCACAGTTTACTTTGTTAAAGTTCACTGACCTTGGAGCTTCCACAGCACTGCCCCAGTTCCATGGTCCTCTGCCTCCTCGCTTTTCTTCTGACGAGATCCCTCTGCAACCGTTAGATCATGATCCACCATCCACAACGCTTAAACCTGCCAAATGCATCTTGAACATACAGCCTTACGTTCCATCATGTCGATCATATTCTCTCTTGCCTCTCAGATAAAAGTTATCAGAGTTTCTTCCCCCACCTCCTCTCGCTCCTCTTCGGCCTGTGAATCCCCCTCTGCTGCTGAAGTCAGAGGCTTCAGTATAGGATGGCCTGGAAACCAGAAGAACAGTTCAATGCGATGCGTCTCAAACTGTGCAGGCCACGTCTGAAGTTGTCTATAGCACCTATAGAACTTGTATAAATACAAAAAGCAGAATTTCAAAGTAATAGGAAGTGCATTTTATGCTTAATAAACATTTTTCTAATTAGTAGAGAAAATACATTTTTACTTAAAGATTAATACACCTTGAATTCCACATCGAAAATGAAGAAAAAAAAAAGAGCAATCATTTTTTAGAAACTTGCAGCATAAACCGATAAACTCAACTAAACTATGAATTGTTACATACTTTGGCACTGAAAATTCCTGCGGATCTACTTGGCTCAGCCGCCGTTGGCCTGCAGCGCCTCCTCTCTGCTTGTTCCTCGGAGCCTCGGCTCTGGAGTCTCTGTCCTCCTTTGCTAATGGGGGACAATCCTGCTGTTTTCGCCCTGAGGACACAACATGTTGGTATTTGTGTAAAAATGATTTGGGGAAATAACCGCATTACTGGTCATTTTTTTATGAAACTGCTAGAGTTTGTATTTGTTAAATGATTTTTAAAAATATGAAGTGGTTCTTTATGTTTTTTAGCCAAAGTTATTGAGCCATTGTGGAAGATCCAATGAACTTGATCCCTGGGATATGCCAAGTAGATTATGCAAAGATACTTGTTGAACATTTCATGTCCACAACTAATTATATTTTTTTAAAATAAGGACATTTTTACAAACTTGAGTCACAACTTTTCACCAGTTTCTATGTAAATTTGGGACCCAAATTGCATCAGAATTTTAGCTTTCAAAGCACTGTCTTAATCTTTAACATGAACTTGGCATCTTTTGAAAGCTTGCAATACTTTTGTACGTTTGCTCAACATGTGTTGTCAGTGGGGCCCCAAAAATCAAATTGTGCTTAGGGTCTTTAAACTTTGGACCGCCTGTGGCAGTACCAGTTTAATGTACGCAACCCCTGCACAGAACCCTGTGGAAAAGATTAAATGGAAACGCAGCCAAACAGAGCAAACGAGCAGCGCCGCTGACTTTGCATCGCTAACAGCTGACACAGCCCCAGCACACCACCATCCGCTCTAGAAACACCAGCATCTGCCAGCACAGAGCCGTTTGTACCGCGCCGGTATCTGCAGCGGTGATGCGGCTCACCTGGAAGTGGAACCAGGTCCGGACCACCTGAGGCCACCGGCAGCCGTCTGTTCCTCTGAGATTCCTTCAGGCCTGGTTTCTTCTGCTTGCTTTTCTTGTCCTCGTCCTCCTTTTTCTTCTTTTTCTTCTTCTCCTTCTCCAGCTCCACCTCGCTGATCAGGTCGAACGGGTCAGCTTCGTCGTCCAGAAGATCCCCGAACCTGTTCGCCACGACGCACCCGAAGGCGTCTTGCAGCATTTTTTCCGCCTGCATTTGTGTGAGAGAGGGGCACAAAACACTTTAACAAGCTGGTTCAGTTTTGAAAAAGAAAAGTTGAATAAATAAATTGCGAGTACCGTTTTCCAGCCCAGCTACGGGAGAAGCGAACCGCGGACAGAACTTGTCCGCTCCGGACAGCAGCCGACAAAAACAGCGCGAGCTGTTATCGACAGGTTTTAAATGTTTCCACGTGCGGAGGCCTCACCACACCCTCGCGCTCATTAATAGCCTGTTCCCTGATCAATACGCTCTGCATATAGATGGCTCTCCGCCCGTCCGAGTCTGTAGATTGTTCTGTGCTTAGTCAGACGGCACCAATCAGCTTTTAAAGGAAGAAGTGTGGAGTTAAAAAAAACGACAAATATATATGCACCAGTGAAGTCAGACCCTCGAAAAATCAAGGCACTGTAATAACTTTTTATCCAAATAAAAGTGCTTCTCAATAAACTAGAATACCAGCATATTTATGTGGTGACATTTAGTTTTTAGAAAACTATATTACATAAGACCTCTGATTTAATGTTATATTTTAGTGACCAATCACAGGGAAGGCTGCTGACTCAATATTTACCTATTAAACAAAAGGTGACTGCTGAGCAGACTGTTTACAGACTGGTGTGCCTATGTATTTTAATAGAAAGCTTAGTGGAAGAAAAACCTTGTTAGAAAAATTGTTTATAAGAAGATTATGAGATAAAGCCCATTTAGATTATTCACAAAGCACAGACTGCAGCTGCAGCTGTTGGCTCTTGAGTCAGCGCTTCTAGAGCCAACACCATAAATCTACGCAGGTCACAGGTTTCCCTCTGTTGACAAACTTTCTGAAGATGCTCATTCTCTTTTCCAGCAGATATTTTTTTTTCTGCTGAAAGATGAGTGACATCGGACAGTTTAACACTGAGCTGAAGGGGGTTATCAAAGAAACGTTAGTTCTTTTAATAACTCAGTATATCCATTTTGCATTCATGCCAAGCTGCATTGATGCAGGAAATCATGCAAATGGAGGCCTGGTGACGTACGGAATCCATATATTGTATATTTACAGTACTTTTCAGCAATTGGTTATTTCTGTATTGTAATTTTTTCATATTTTAATTTTTTAGCCTTTCATTTGATGTAAGCCATGCCATCAAAGTTAACAAATAAACCCTTGGAAAACATCACTCTCTGTTTTACGCCTCTAATGCATGGTTTAAATTACTGGAATAATATAATTAAAGATTCTGTAAATAATTCAAATGCATGTGTAGTGGAAACGTCATGTCTTATTTCTCTCTGTCTGATTTTCACTTTAAATACACATAAAGTTGCGTAAACCTCATTCAAGCCCATCACAGTGATTCCACAGATTAGTTTTAGGAAGAGTTGCTCACACACAAATACAACAAGTTATCTGGCAATTTTTAAGTGAGAAGTGTTTGTGAACAGCTTAATTACATATAAAATGTGACACAAGCTGTAGAAATGATTATTTGTGTTTTGTAAAATTATGACTTGTGACATAACTATCAAAGTAATAAATTGTACACTAGTACACTTGTCATTAGATTAGTTTAAATATAAAACAAATTAAACTGTCTTGAAACAATCTTAAATTATCCCTTTATTAATCGCAGTGAATTTTTTTATTGATCTTCTCCTGCCAAAGAAAATATAAAGTTTCTAGGCTGCCATTTTTGACCATTTAATACTGTCAGGTCTTCCTCTTCCATGGTCTAACACCAGAGTGCCACCTTCAGGCTTCTCTCCAGATCAGTTAATAACTGTTTCTGGTTTTATTTATCCCCTTCATGGTCTGCTACCTTATTATGGTGGACGGGTTTGAATGTCCTAGTCATTCTGATGGATGAACCCAGCCACCGGGCTCAGCAGGTTTTCTGGAGGAAACCCTGGAAGTGTTCCTGGGTGATGCTTCCTGATCCAGTTCTCCATTTGGATTTGAAACTTTCTTAGCAATCCTCCTCAAGGAATGCTGCAGGTATTTTGATGTTATTTAGGTGATATTTACAAGTGTGAGTTTTTGAAAAGTGATTTTATTCTGAGTCGTTAAAGGGTTTGACCTGAAACTGCAACCATCCTAGTGTGGCTCTCCCATCCTGTTGTTACCCTACTGTCCTGTTGTTGCCCTACTATGTTATAGGATCATCCCTTTGCAATGGGATTCAGTTGACCATGGTCCAGAAAGTCCCCAGATCTTAATGGCCTTTAGAAACTTTTTGAGAGTTTTTATCAATTTAATTTATTTTTTTCAATAGAGGCCTTTGATATGAAAATGAGCTTGTGAGCTATGAAAGGTTGTAATATTGATTAATATAAAAAGAATGACACAAACATCTTTTAAACACAAAAGTAGTAAAGTTTATAAAAGCCAAAAAATAAATACATTTCTCTCCAGTAAATCCCTTATAACTGTACGTTTCGATTTCTATTCTCCTAAAACAGTGCACCCTTTGTTTCCACCCTAAATGATTACGTCATTTTGGCGCCTCTGGGCCTTTTCCGTTCCCTTTAAAGTAGAAAAAAACATGTAATAACATAAACAGACTCCTAAACGCGGGAAGGAGCCATCTGCTACATAAAGTTAACCGCTCTTCTTTCTGATTGGCTATGTTGCACGCCCTGTTCATCCTCATTGGCCAAAATAGCTGTCAACTTACAAGAGCGCGCGTCAGGTGTTTAAATTCCATTGGCCAAAAACTAGTCTGCGCAAACCCCAGTGTTTCTCTTTCTGATTGGCTAATGGTGTTGACGCGAACGTTGCTGCTATAGGCTGCCGCTGGCACGTGGGGCTCGATTTCTCCAGCACATTGGATGGCAGACTCCTCAGGCGGGAGTTTGCAACGCGGGACCACACATTTGTGGGCGCAACCGGTCAGTTCAGAGGAGCCGTTCCGGCCGAAAGAGTCTGTTACTCTGTGCTCCCTGGTTGGAAATTTTTAGGATACTCTGTAACAAACAATTTTTTGCATACATCTATGGAAATGAAGGACATATTCACCCCAGACTGAAGACCCGCCATTTAGGACTTATTTATCGACTCGTTTTGTAAACAGACAGCAACTTTTAACTATTTTACTTGCGTTTTTAGGCACGTGTACTATTACTGTACTCACAATGGCCGACAGCAAGCATCCGCACGTCATTTTCTGCAACGACTCACCCAAAAGAGTTTTGGTTTCTGTCATCAAGACTCCGATCAAACCTAGGAAACTGGAGACTCTGACTCCCACAAGTCCAGGTTTCAGCGACTTCATGGTCTACCCTTGGAAATGGGGGGAAAACGCCCACAATGTAACCCTTAGCCCGGGCTCGGCGAGCGGGGCCGCGTCCCCAACCGGGTCACAGACAGCCAGGGAGGCGGACACAGCTCCGTCTCCTGATCAGATCAAGGTAAACATATTGTTTTTAAATATCTGCCTCAACCCTGCATGATGCTGATTTTTAGATGAGATCTTTATTTGTGGTATATCTGTTAAGAGTTTGATATTGCTGACAAAGCTCTGTTGTCGGAAATTGCAACTAGTAACAACTTGTAACTACATAGGTGTTGTTCAGAGATGCACAAATCAGCATCTAAAGACAGTGAGTGAACCCTAAGCCCAGTAAGGAAGGGGTTAAAATCTGTGGGTTTTTTTTTATTATTACTATTTATGTTTGAATGTGGACAAGATGGAGAGTCATTTAAAAAACGCCCGCGCATTAGGGTGTGACATGCTGGATTTTAAACCCTGCAGCTGCTCTGAAACATGACGTGAGGCCGCGCGCCAAAAAATGTAACCGGAAGTGAAAGAGTTACAATGAAACTAGTACGATTTACGCTCACGGACATAATAACTGATATGTTACAATAGGTTTTCTCTTTCTTTTCTTTTTTTTTAATGTTGGCTGTGTTTATGCACATGGGGATAAAGTTGATAACGCGAGGTATTTTGGAGTAAATTCTGACGTTTTAATGGATCAACTTGTGATTTTTACGCAATATTTAAATATATTCTGAATACACTGCTGCAATTTGATTTTTATTTTTCCTATTTTATTCACTGGTGGTAAAATCTCTTTTTCTTGTAGCCCATTCATAGGATTGGACTGAAATAGAATGACATCTTTAACAACGTCTAAAATGTTGCTAAGATAAAAAAAAAATTATCGCAGTTGGTGTCACTGCAGATTTTGGATGCTGGCACTACTTAAACTGGCATTTGAGAGGTTAAAAAAATCCAGAAACCTCATGAATATTTATGTGTTGAAGACTGGTGTTGAAAATGGAACTAATTAAATATATGCTGGTATAATATGTATACAAAAATACTTAACTGAGCATTTTTGGCTTCTAAGCTATTTCACAAAATTAATGAGCCTGCATGACTAAGATACTTTGTCCCATATGATTATGTTATGTTTCTTGAATGGAGCCAAATTACAACAAATTTCAACTTTACAAACGAGTTCAATTCATATGCAGATGCATAGAAACCAGTCCAAATTAAACTATTAACTATTCAAATATAGTTATGTAGCCACGTTCAGAATCCTAATTATAATACAACGCAGTCAAAGTTAGTAGAGCATGTATTACAAATTACTAGAAAGCCAGGAAGTTTGGCTAAATGCGTCTGTGTTTCCAACAATATGAACAAGCATGTGGCGACAGGGGGAAGGAATGACTGCATTAAAACAGCCAGAAACTTCCAGCAGATCCAGGAAGAACTTGAGTAGACATACCACTAGTGGTTGAGAGCAGAAGCACAAAAACACAGGAGTATTTTCTACAGGAATGAAAGAGAGCAAACAAAGTTAAAGGCATCAATAGCGCTATTATCAGCTCTGTCTAGGAGAGAAACAGACCAGAGAGCTAAGCCAGTAGAATTGGTTAAATGTCATTGTTATTGGAAGCAATAGTTCAGTGGATGATCCTATCCAGGGCTAAGAGACTGAAAAATCAGGACATCACATGGCACTGTTCTGCAGAAAGGAGCTTCATCCAGCTTTGTCCGTGCTAAAAATCAGATTTTATCTGGTTGTCAGGATGGTATCCGGAGAGGCCGGCCCCGAGCAGACACGGTGCGGGAGCTGATAAGCGAGGGCGAGACCTCCTCCAGCCGGATCCGATGCAACATCTGCAACCGGGTGTTCCCCAGAGAGAAGTCCCTGCAGGCTCATAAGAGAACACACACAGGTGGGTGTGACAGATGCAGCGCTGGTAGATGGAGATGTCAGACGCAAACATGTTTTAAATGGTAGCGTGAATTGATGGATGTAATAAATGCAGGGGATTAATAGTCCAATATGAAAACATATTTTCTTTTTTAACTTGACTGTAATCTCAATTTTTCCTTCACTGGCTCTGATGATCAGCAGGACAAATGCTTAAAAAAAAGAAAAAATATTTTCTCTTTATTCGTTAAAGGCGTCAAAATTTGAGAAGCTTCATAATATTTGGTTTACCAGTGGGATGAAATTGATCCAAATCAGCTAAAGTTAAAGCTCAATGCATTCACAAACGGGAAATATATTTTTAATAATTTAATTTACTACTGGATTACTGATTAATATCTCTATCAAGATACCTATAGCACATCTTGACTTGTGCTAAAGTCCTTAAGGGAGAAAAATCAAAAGGTTGAACCTCAACAAAAATCTTTATTGGTGAAGAGAAAAACCCAATTGGTGCATCTTTAGCCATTTCACACTTCTTGACCAAAGATTTGGCAGCTTGCAGAGGATGTTACACATTCATTTGAATCAGATGTTCTGGAACAGAGACGCATCCAAAATATGCAGGCAGAGGTCCCTGAGGACCGGAATTGAGAAACACTGCTCTAGATCAAACTCAAAAGTTGTGAAACTTCCCTTTACTGCAATGCTGCATCAGCAGCCAAGGAGGAGAGCATTATTTTAGGATTTGTGCAACTTTTTCATAATGCAACACATTTAGATGCTCTAAGGTCCTACATGTTACAAATCTGAGTCTTTAATTTGGAACTCTGCCTTTGGTTTTCTACCAGGAAATATTTCTTGGCTTGTGTAAAAGTGAAAGTGTATGTGTGCTGAAAATGGCAAAACATTTTGTCTTCATTTATTTATTCTTTTTCTCCCATCTAGGAGAGAGACCCTATCTGTGCGACTACCCTAACTGCGGGAAGGCGTTTGTCCAGAGCGGTCAGCTGAAGACTCACCAGCGGCTCCACACCGGCGAAAAGCCATTTGTCTGCTCAGAGAAAGGCGAGTCTGACATACTTTAAAAAAAAAAGAAAAGAAGAAAAAGATTAACACATTCATTTGTAGGTTATTTAAGTAAAGCCCAGACTTTTTCATACTTTCACTTTTAGTCACCTTTAGGTACTTTCCAGTGTTATTAAGTGGCACTTGGAAAGTACCTGGAAACACAACCTCAGTAAATACTGCAAGTCTGATTAATACAGAGATTGATTTTATTTACTATTATTACCATCTTTACTTCTTCCCATATAAAATCAGGGCTTTCATAGGGCTGTAGATGTGTTTATTCATGTCTTTTTTTTTTCTGTATGCAGGATGTGGCAGTCGGTTCACCCATGCAAACCGTCACTGCCCCAAGCATCCTTTCTCTCGTCTGAACAGAGAAGAACCGAAGGCAGGTCTGGGAAAGGCTCAGTCTGTGGATAACAAGGCAGTGGCAGAGTGGCTGGCTAAGTGAGTAAAGTCCCTCTACAGAACAGTTTCAGGCTGGCCATCTTTGATGGTGCGAAACACAAAAGTTGCCTCGAGGAGCTTAATAGCCTCTCTCAAAGTATTGCCTGTGTCCACTAGTAATTATTAGTAGTCTTAGTTCTGAAACAAGAATTTTCTTAAATTCATTTTTAATCAACACAAATATCATGAGATGACTCCCCAGCATTTTATTATTCAGCTCTGAAGCACAGTCTCTGTTTGAAAGTCATTTTCATCCAGTTAATACTTCTGTTCCAGTCAGACTTGACAGAATGGACTCTGGATCTTTCACACCTCGATTTGGTGCCCAATGTCCTGCCATCTTGTCCCTGATATATGAGTTTATTTTGTATTGTAACCAAGTGTTTTTCTATTAATTATGGAGATACATAGCTCTAAAAACTCTCATATTTTACACAATTTAATTGAGTTGTGAACAGTGGATCTCCAACTAGACTCGTTTTCAGTATTTGCCCATTTTTCGGTGGAACGTATCTCTAAATTATGTGCCGAAAACCTACTTATCTGTGGATTTTTCCTTAGAGCAAATCTAAAACATTTTAAAGAAAATGCAGCTTGGTAAGCTGTGTTACCTAGACCTAATGCTGCTTGACACACTATTGCTAAGACAGATTCCATTATTGATTAATGCATATTAAATGTTTGAACTATTAAAATAGGCTGTTGTATGTAGATTTATTGGAGGATCAAAGTATTGGTGGATTTTAGAAATTCGCAGTTTGAATTTGAATCTGAAAACACTTCATGTTGATTTTGATTCTTACTCTGGTTTTTTTAAAATGGTGGATTAAAAATCAGTCAAAGTGGCTTTCTGTTGGTACATGTTTATTTATTGGAATCAAAAAAACACGTTTTAGTTCAATAAGTTTTGCATATGGTATTGAAATGGCTTCTGGCTGTTTTTGTCCAGGGCAATGTATAACTTTATCATTATTGTAGGTTTAAACAAACAAACAAAAAAAAAAAACATTCATAGCAGTGGTTGTTTTTTTTTGTTTTTTTTTTTGCATAAATCATGTCCTGGGCAGGCCACTCGAATTTTTTATTTTTTTTTTAATTGCTTTTCAAGAATTTGTCATCAAAACAAAGTATTTGGTTCAGGACCACCAAAAAAGTCTTTACAATTGTGCTGAATAAGATGCTGCTAATGTGTTTACACTGTGAGCATCCATTTTCCATTGACGTGCAAATAAGCAACAGAAAAGCTATTCAAGATGCAACAAACAGATTGGATTTTGTTTGTGTTTGTGCCGTCCACAGAGTTTGTGTCGCCCTGGGCAGCAGCCTGTATCAAAACCTATCAACTGTGCAGATGCTCTGCCACATTTAGATTATAACATCCTCCTTAATCCTCCAGGTACTGGCAGACCCGCGAGCAGCGTGCTCCTACAACCACCAAGATGAAGCCGCAGGGCAAGGCGAGCGCGGAGGACCAGGAGCAGCAGGATCCCATGGAGTTCCTCCACTCTGACGAGGAGAACGGAGAGGAGCCGGAGGCCATGGAGGAGGAGAAGGGTAGCCAGGGCGGGGCGGCCAAGCGGCGCCTTCAGGAGCAGAGAGAGCGTCTCCACGGCGCCCTGGCCCTCATTGAGCTGGCCAACAACCTGTCGCCCTGAGCTCCCCCGCCCCCTGACCCGACCTCCTCCTCTAATCCGCCTTCCTGCAGAACGTGCTGTAGCTAAAAGTTCTTCATAAACGCAGATCAATGCCTAGCTTAGTTGTAAAACCAGACTTTGAGAAAGAATCGGACTTGGCCTGAGATCCGTGTTAAAGCACAGAATCACCCCCTCCCTCTCAGCACCAGGAAGGCACAAGCTAAAGCACCTTACTCAGCTTCCATTTTAACCTTTTGGCTGCTATCAACGTAGGTTTGACAACATGAAGAATGTCTCTTTCCTCTGCCTTCTGAAGGCGAAGGAAGAATACCTATTGTGTTTTAATTTGATTTTGTTTTGCACTTTGGTAACGAGTTTTTAAGTATATTGTGGGAATAAGTGTATGACTGATGTATATGTATATATATGTGTGGATTAAGCTCAGATGGACCGAATGATACAGGGTGTGGTCACAGATCCAGCTGTCAGATGGCCCAGATGAACTAAGAAAGCTGAAGTGAAATAGTTTTAGCCTCACTGTTACTACTCTGTTCACAAACCGGGCGAGCAGCGACAAAACGAAGCACATGACAGCCAATCATTGCAAGCGTAATCCAGAAGTCTGATCATGCAGAAGGTCTCTAAAACCATAAAAAGAAACAATAAAAAAAAAAAAACTCAGCCCCTAAATGCTGCCATGTTCTGCAGAACCAACAAACTAGTTGACCATATTTTGTGTTCTGGACTTTATGGATTCATAGTTTCTGTTAACAATCCAGTTTTTCTTGTCACACCTAGGCATGGGCCAGTTAGCACCAGAAAGGCTTTAAACAATTCCAGTGTCAAAAGCAAAAAAAAAAAAACACTTCAGTTTGCCGACACACCTTCTCTGTGGTGTGAAGTTTTTAAAATGAGATTTTCTCCAGTTGTGTGGATTATGCACACTGCTAATCAGCTGGCTGAAAAAAGGCTCTTAGATTTTTTTTTTTTCTTCTAACCTGTAAAAAAAAAAAAAAAAGAAGCTAATTCTGTTATTTGGAAGTATTTGGGGGAAAATACTTCCAAACGGTACAATCCTTTTGCGCTTAAGGATTGTACCGTTTTAAAACCACAGAAAGTGCCAGTGTGAGCGAGAATAGCCTTCTGCCTGTTCGGTGTCTAAAGCATGGCATTGTTTTCCTCTCTTGCTTAAAAGAAAGGCTATTTTGGTAGTTTGTAAAGATTTCCCATCACAAATGACACAAGGAGTTGTGTTATTTAAGGAAAGAGCAACTACAACAATAAGGCAATGCCACTTTAATGGAAAGGTTGTAAGTTTTCTCAGAGCAGTGTGTAAGCACACCTTTCACCTCACCCCTACCTGAGGCTGCACACTGCTAGTTAACTGGCTGAAAGAAAAGGATTGCACTTATTTCTTTTCCTGAATAGTTTGACCAGTTAGCCAGATATTAGCTTGTATTTCTACCTTAACTGCTACTATGTTTTATTTTGTGTCTTTAGATCAAAATTTAAAAAAAAAAAAGGATACAGTTACTAGGTTAAGTAATAATTGTTTTTCTTTTTCAGCAGTACATTAGGTCACATTATTCATTTAGTTTAAATACCATATTATTTTTATTTAGGATTTCTTTACAGTACTAATCTAAATGTTGGCCCATGTCTAGTGACAAGAGAAAGCCTGCAGGTGAGAAGTGGTTTTCCATTCGATGGGTCGTCGTCTTTTATATTAAAAGCTGACAGACCAGCTGTTGATACTGACATGGCATCATAACAGTGTGGCAATTCTGTCATCTCATTTTAATTTTTCAATATTTATTTCACTTCCTTTTTACAATTTTTTTTTTGCCGACATCTTGTTCGCATAGTCGAGTGCTGGAATCATAATTTAAAAGTGTGACGTAAACCCAAAGTTTGTAAAACATCAAAGTCACGATGAAGCACTTACCGCCCGGAGAGGCTCGGATTAAGCTTGCAATGCAGTAAAGATTTGATTTATTGTTTGTTCTGGAAATGGTTTTTATTTTTCATAAACTGATTTGAGTGTTGCTGGGTGGGTTTGCATTTGTTTCCCCCCCTTTTTTTTTTTTGTAATTTTATCAATGCGACACTACATCGTTTAACACTGTACGAAGCCCCTCGCTGATGTTCTGCCTCTGTTTGGTTTAATCTAGCTGTGCCCTTTCAATCTGGCTTGCAAATTACCCTTTAAAGAGGCAAAATAATAATCCAAAAGAATAAAACCCCAAATGATTTAATGAACCCAATGATAATATATTTGGAAGAGCTTCAACCCCTTAGTCTGTTTGGTGGTTTGAGTAAATTAAGGCATTTAATATATATATATAAATATAGTGTTTTTTAGAAGATGAGTATGCACACTATTTACAGAAAGCTTTGAAATTTAATTTTAGTTTCTTTTTGTTTTTCTGCTTCTAACATCCTTCAGCAGTGTTCGTGTTTGACAGTATAGGCTGCTCCTGCTTGCTGGTAGATGTTTTTATTTACTCTCGACAGGCTGTCCACACTGTTATCTCATTGTTGATCATCAATAAACATTCACTGAATCTGACAGACGTGTTGGTGGCAGTTTTTGTTTATTTGGTGTTGGTTTAAAATGTGAATTAAATAGCATTAGGAATGAGTGTTAATAGATCTGTTCATGGTGCAAAACGAGAGACACAACACAGTGCTGAATTAATGAAATGCTTCAATTTGAAGCAGGATGAGGCCACCTGGTGGCTGTAGGTTTTCCCCTTTTTCTCAGTCCTTCCTTGATAAATCCTCAGGAATGAGAATCTTCTGCTGTTCAGTTCCTTCTGCATTACCTCCGGGTGGTTGGCTGCTGTTGAAGGTGAGGTATGAGTAGGCTAATCCTCCTGACATGCTGCAAAGAAAATGACAAGTAAGGAGTAAAGTGATATGAACATTTTCTGTAGGGTGCATTGCATAAGCCCCTTGCACAGCCTTGAAAATGACTTTTCCAGGTTCAGATGAGTAGGGAAAAAGCTCGAGTTTCCAGAATCTATTATAAAGTGGTTTTTTTTTGTTTTTTTTTATGTTTATCCATATCCAAATAATATTTATCTTCCATTTTAAGTCAAACTCATGGATCAGTCTGGTTGTTGAGTTACTGATTGAGAACAGTCGTTATTTATCTTCTCATTCTAAAGTCCAAAAGGGCTTTTTGTGCTCCAGACCACGGTGCTTGTGCAGCTCTTCATCTCCGTTTGAGAACGGTACAAATTATATTTACGTTGGGTTGCCTCGTGTCATGTACTTCTCAGTGAGAAAAACCCAGAACATCAAACGGCATATATACATATATAATAGTAAAAATGATACACATATATGTTGTTTGGAATGTGGTTTCTCGGTTTTGTTTTTTCCCCTCTTTCTGCAGGACTAGAAACAGACTTCCAAGGTGTTGACTTGTGTTTTCTCTACTTCTATCCCCACCTTCTTTTTCTCTCTGTGTCCATTAGATTTTAAAAAACATCTAGTGAAGTTTCATACGTATATCAAGTGGAGCATCAAGGCTCTGCTTGTGAAAAGTAAATCTGTTGGGCTCAGACAACAATTCTGTCACTCTGTTGGAGAGGACGTAAAAAAAAAAAGAAAAGCAGAAATTGAGTTTGAGATCCATTCCCACAAAATCAGACCACTGTGTTCATTTCATTAAAAATGTTGAGTGTTTTTCTGTTGATTAACACAAAAATGTCACAATAAAATGTGTTTTTCCTTTTTCATTTTGATGCCCAGCAACTGCTTTAAAGTCGACAACGTTGGATCTTGTGGACATGTCCAGAACAGAGTTTGAACATGTAACCTGCGGTTCTTAAACACGGTAAATTCTGCTTTAAAGAAAATATTCTGTGTGATCTACGTAGATTTTGCACAGGGAGCTGATCTGAGTCAGCAAAAAATAAACAAATTAAAGGAGCCCTTTATCACTTTGCCAAATTGAAAGCCGGCTTGAGCTTTGTGTTGTGTAATGATTTGTGCAATGGTTTGTGGGACATGCACAGAGTAAAACTTTATTTTGCAAATGTTTTTCTCTCGGATTTCCAAACTGTTATGAAAAAAAAAGCACATAAATTTTAAAAATTGAGTGTGGAAAAGTGACCTTTGCCAAGATAAATCCAGAAAGTATGTCTAAAAGATTTCATTTATGCAGAAGAGATTTGGTTGAACGATGGCATCGGATTGGGATTTATAGACAACTTCATTTGTTTGAGTAAGAGCTTATGCTTCATATGGTATTCTATTTCTATTAATGTGAATTATGACACCAATAGAAAAATGAAGCCATAGTAAAATCCTCACCAAATGCTGAGGCCGAGGAAGTTGATCCATGAGAACATGTAGTCTCCACCCACAAAGATGCCGATGTAAGCTACGGCCACGTTCTGAGGAGGGAGATCAAATGACAACCGAGTAATCGAAACAAAACCCGTGAAACGTTTTCTTTCCTTCATTTGACAGTAAACATGAAAAACCCAGAGGTCTGGGAAGTTGAGCAGTTTGAAATAACAGGTTGAGATCTCAGTTTCCCGCTCCGTGTGAAGTCGTTTCAAAAGCTTCTCATGAGCTTGCTCTTACCTTTATGGCCCCTACAACTGTAGTTGTAAGTGCTGAGTTATAATAGCTGCAGAGGACTATGGAGTACATCAATACAAATCTGATGGAAAAAAAAAAACAGACAAATTTACGAGTTTATCAATACAGCAAAGGACTGACTGTGACTGAATGGGTTGGATTGTGTTGCTGTAACATACCCCATGAAGCAGGACAGAAGGAAGCATAAAACAAATACAACATTTCTCCAGTCTTCAAATGAGAGAGCCTGGGGATGAAAACACAAACAGTGGCAAAATGAGAAAAAAAAAACCTCTATTTTGGGCTACAAATGCAACTAATCAGTAGTATTTTTTTGTACCTTGTGTAAATCTCCAGTGAACACACTGGCCAAGAGAGTGGGGAGGACGATGATGAGCGAATTGTAAAATAAGACGCCGTACTTCCCAAGGCTCTGTGCACAAACAGAGGGAAAGACGAGGTGATTGAAAATGTTGTTTTAATACCCAGGTAACTTAACTTTTGTCCGATACAGTTAAGCCCAAATTTATTCAGACCACTGGCAGATTTAGATGTAAAACTATTTTTATTTCACCAAAAAGTTTGTTCCTGATTGAAAATAATGCAGGAATCTCCCAAAAGAGAATAAGACAATCAACTTTGAATAAATCTTAAGAAAAAACTAAAACGTTTTATTCTCCTTTTAATAAAAAAATTGGCAAATTTGTCCATAGATTATATTCCAATAATCTATGGACAAATGTTTTTTGCAGCAATGGAATCAGGAATTTTCCAGACCATCCAGAACAGATTTGGACCCGTTAACATAAAGACAATAATAAGCTGAAGAACGATGGAGCCGTCAGATTTTTCTGTTTTTTTCCACCCATTTTTTTTTAAGTTATAATTTTCAGATAATATTCATCTGCTTTGGATATTGCTTTTTTGAAGACTGCTCAATTCACAGTCACAGTCAAATATAATAAGTGATTGAAAAATGAACAAAGTTCAGAGAAAAAATTTGACAAACCTTCAAAAGCCACAGGAAACAACAACAACAAAAAAAAGATCAAGTATATTTTTAGAGATTAGAAGAGAATTTGGCTCTTTGTAAGCAAAAGTCTAATGAAATTAGAGTTGGTTTAAAACTTTTGCCTATTTAAAAATCCTTTTAATCAAGTAAGTGTGTTAGTATATAATGTAACTTAAAAAAATAACACACATGGATATTAAATCAATACAATGCAGGCTGTGGGGTAAATGGTACCTGATCACCAAGTTTCTTCTTGGTGTAAACACCAGAGGCTGCAGTGAAGGCATCGTTCAGCAGAATGAAAGTGTAGGCCTCCACGTCAAAGGCCAGGTCAGAACTAACACGCACAAAAAGAAAAGTAAGAAAAATCCAACAATCTGCACCAAAACCAGATTACAAACATTTAATCTGTAAAACAAAGAAATTATATGAGAGAAAGTCTGTACCTTGCAGCCACCATGGCCCCAAAGACTATCATCACAACACTGCAAACTACATGTCTAGAAAAAGTTTTTCTGAAAAAAAACAAACAAGAGGCTCAAGGTGAAAAAAAACAAAAACAAACCTCTTTTAACACAACTAATCAGTTACTTTTTTTTTCTCACCTTAATAAATAAGCTTCCAAGATCATCGTCATCAATATAGTGAATTTCCGTAACACTGTAAACATGGGTAAACTGAAAAAGAGGTGTTTAAGAGTGATCACTGTGTGCTAAAATAAAATAAACATAAAAATGTAAAGGCATTCTTCAAGTAAGATGGATTAAAACCTGAGCTTTTTGGTGCTTGCCAGTCCTGTCACATGGTTTCCAACATACAATAACGGTAGAGGGAAAATCTGCAAAAAATTAAAAACTAGATTAAAGCGTTTAAGCATACTTTAAAGTGGTGTGTTTTTATTTTTTTTACTAAGCACCAATAAAACTGGATAACGAGGTATAAGACGTTCACAACAGCATTTCACTAAAACAAGCAGTTACAACAAATATGGTACAATTGCATTTAATTCTCAGCAGAATGACTCAAAGAAGCAGTAACGTATTTTTAGATCCATCTGTCGTATCGGGGTCAGAAAATATTTTCTTTAGAATCTCAACATTCCAAGGTGGAAAAGATATCCATCATCCTATGTAACATCTAAACTATGTTGTTTCATTTTAAAGGTTGTGCAACATTAGCGGCGCCAAACGCGTCTTGTTTTTTTTCCTGAGGGAAAAATGGCTCAAAACTTCAACTTTGTGATTGATGCTTGAACATTATCCTGAAGAATATTTTGATACTGGGTTTATGACGTCCGACCCTCGACTTCAACAGGGGACCCAGTCCCTGAACTAACCACAGAGAGTGGTTAGTTCAGGGCCTTTTTGTTATGACCAAAGCATATTTGTCACAACATGTTCTCGCAGGTCTTTGGAGGTGATCTGTGGGTTATCAGGAACCATCAGCCCGCTGCTGCTCCTGGACGTTTCCTGACCCTCCAGATCTGAGTTTAACAGCATCTGTGTCTGTGGTCTGCCGCTTCCTGATTGCATTTCTTACAGTTGAAACTGACGGTTTTAATCTCTGAGATTACCAACCTTCTCTTGAACCACAACCCTGAACAATCTTTGTTTCAGATCTCTCCTCAGTTGGTTTGTTCACCCTCTGATATCACAGGAGTGTCAAAGAGAAGCAAAATGTATTAAATACTTTTCTCATGGTTTGACACACTTGTCTATGACGTTCAAGGCCAAACTGATGTAACGTGTAATCAGTTTTGTTACGTTAAATGCTGTCAAATGAGCAAAATCAGAAGAGTACCCAAATTCTTCCACAGACTGTAAATATTGTTTCACAAAAAACCTCTCTTCATAAACTTGGACGATCTTAGGAATTAAAAGACATACCACTGTTATTTTTTTTTAGTTGAAAGTATGTTGAATTATTATGAAATCTGAGACAGTTTGCCAGACTTTTTCACATGACTGTAAATTACAACATGAAATAAATGAACTGGCATTTTAATGGTTTAAAATCCTCAGAGTTGCTGAAAATTTTGTTGAAGATGAAACTTCTTAAGAGAGCTAACCAGTAAAAAGTAGGGAAAAAATAATTTGTAAAGTTTTAATATCCTTGATGACTTCCCAGGGGAGGAAATAAACAGAGGGTTACAGTTTTTCTTACTTGACTTACGGAAACGTGAGAGTTTTTTATTCTCGGATAGATTTTATTTTGGTTTGCATTTACAGTTTTGTCTGTGGTACTTCAGTTTTCAGCCACCGTTTGATAAAAATGTCAGGGAATCAATACAAACTGCATCAAAGCATCTCTGATTCTGGGTCCAATCTTTTACAAGAAGGAAAAAGTGCCTAAGGCACTGGCATGAAATAAGCTACAATGGGAAGCAATGGTGAACCGATTGTTGCATTTTGTTGTCCATTATGAAATGACTGACAGGGACAGCTCATACTCTTGGTTGCCAGTTGTGTTGCTTTAAGCCAACATTTGCTTTTGTTTCATATTTTAAATGTTTTCAGGCTTCTTGCAAGCAAAATGTGTCACTTTGATGGTGAGTGATACTCAGTTTGAGTCGACAACTTTAGGGAAGCAATCAAGAACAACAGTAATAATAAAATTCCTCCTGCTACTTTGTGTTGGTTAATTTAAACTGAGTTAGACAGGTTTGAATAATGTGAACTTAGCTTTAAAGTAAAAAAGAAGAGAAGCTCTTACTTTTAAGACAACGCTCCTGTCAAAGTCTGGGAACTTCACCGTGTTGCTTTTTTTGGCCAAATAAAGGACGACAATCGTAGTAATCATCTAAACAGAGAGAAACATTAGTCTTTTGTTTGCCCCGCAGTGAAGAGAAACGAATCACGAACACCTGCACAACTTACCTGTCCAATTCCCAGGAACAGGTAGGAGGGGAATCTGCAGTCACAAATAGTACATGTGTTACAGAGTAGTTACTTTCGCCGAACAAACTTCCTGTGTGACACTGTGACTCGATGACAGGGCGACAAAAACCCACCTGAAGCTGGTCAGCACGGTTTTGTTCACCACGGTGATCAGAAACGAACTACCGGCGTAAAACAGGGCGGATGACAGCTTCAGGAGTCTGGGATGTTCCGCTGTTTCCCTGCAGACCTCCGCAGACATGTTATAAAATAAAATAATAAAATAAAAAAAAAACCCAGATAAACACAGTTAACAATTAACAACTGCTGCAATTGTAAACTGAACGCGCCGTCGCTGGAGTTTGAGTGATTCGTGGGGTGGTTTCAGTTGTTCATTTCCTGGAAAACATTGGCCACATCCGAAAAGGAAGGGGGCAGGTGGGCGGTGCTCACACTGTTACACAATTCAGAGGCGGGAGTCACCGAGGATTATAAATGAGCTAATAGTACAAAATCAGACTCATGCGGTTTGACGGAATTAAGAGCGGTTCTTAAATCAATCACTGACACACATGTAAAAAGTTTGAACGAACAGGACATTAATAAAACACAAGTTTATCCGATAAATACTCAAAAATTAGGTATGCTGGGTATGTTTGCCACTTGATTTATATATTTATCAGTAGTGGGTCTCGATTAAAACCTTTAATCGAGTTAATTTCAGAGTTGCAGTTTTATCGAAAACTATATTTTTGACAAAATAAGCAACAATTTTCATTAAAAAAAACCCTTTTGCTGCTAATGTATTGAATAAATAGACCTATAAGCTCAATAACAAAATTATTAATTGTTTTTAATCTGTTATTTAGATTATCCAACCATCAGATTGGTGCAAAGTGATTTCAAGTGTTTCAGGAAGCCTTAGTCATTCATGCAATTTGAAAAAAAATAATAATAATTACTTCCTTTAAATAAGAATTTTGTTCCTCTTTACTCAGAGATTTGCAAAGTTATTTGTGAAAGCGTTTTGCACCTTTCAATTAAACTATAAATTTTAGGGATTGTATTTAAACATTTAGAAAAGTTGAAGTTTTGCAAGGTGCAGAACCCATTGTCTCATTTTGCTGAATGTCTCCAGAGCAGAAAATCTAGAAAGCTACAGATGAAATCATTTTCCGGGCTTATTTTTCTTGAAGGTCCAAGATAGATGTATTGCATCTAAAGCCTGTAATGCTTGTAATGCATTGTTTGGCATTATGAAATGCCAAACAATGCACCACCCAGTGGTTATATTCTGTTAATATTGCTTCAGCAGAAAGACTTAAAAGGTAGAAAACAAATAATTTGTTCAATTCAAATAACATTTCTTGTTCTTTTCTTACCTCCTCAGCAAAATGATCAAGAAAGATGAAATTAAAATCTGTATTACTACTAACTTTTGACAGTACAAAACCGCACAAATCATTTACAAACCCAGACACAACTTGCCTTGTTTTAATAGGGTAGAATGTAATGGTGTGTAATTTGTCTTAAACTTGTGCATGCTTTAATTTGTTTTACTTTTATGTAACCAAGTTCTTTTGTAGATTTATAAGTCCTGATGTTTTGTTTGTCGGATTAAAAGTGCATTTTCAAACTAACTTTTAAGCAGGAGTTAAACATAGTTTTCATTAAGTCCTCATTTATTTTTTAAGAGTAGTTTTTTTATTGGTATGATATATGTTCTAATTTTAAATGTTATGTTTACTTGTAAGGGGAAACATCCTCATCAATTGCAGAAATTAATCTATAACATTGATTATTTTTCTTTAGTAAAACTACAAAATTTCTATTACATAAAACATTTAAATAATTTGCAGACAGTCAAGTCTAAAAGAAGCTAAAAGAAAGTTTAACAATATCCAGATAAGATTACCTCATGTTACATCCTGTTAAAAGAGGAGCTGTGTGTTTGCATAGAATGAGTACCGTGTGTGTGTGTGCGTGTGTGTGTGTGTGTGTGTGTGTGTGTGTGTGCGAATGAATACATAAAGATGTCCATGTCTGTGTAAATATACGTCATTGGATTCTTCAGTAATTGTTTTATTGATCGATTGATGTTTGGTTTGATAAGTTTTCCTCTTCCTATCCTGCTACTAACATGAAAAATGACAAGCAGCAAGGAATCGATTGTGCATGAGATTTAAATCTAATCCAAGATAATCCATGCCGATAAGAATCTGTCTACAACTGCACTGCTGATTTCAACAGAGATATTTTGTAAGTATGATCTGTCAAGCAGTAACAAGCTCTTGCTTCACTTTACAGAAAACCAAACTAAACTGCAAAGCTGCATGTTTCATCGTACGCCTTTTTTTTTTTTAGATTATACAGAAAGTTATGTCTTGAATAAACATGACAAACATTTTCATTGGTAAAAAGTCCCAAGCTATTTTATTTTGTCTTTCTCTACAAAGGATAAGGTTTAAAAAGCTTTTTTTCTTTTTTGCACTGTACATGATGTTCTTAACCAAGCCATGTGTCATTCTACATCACCTTTAGACTGAAAAGCTCTACGGCAGCTGTGCAAAGTTAAACATTGTGAGCAGAAGGTGCTGAGCAAATAGGCAAAGCATGAGTGATTTACTTGAGTGAGTTCTATTATTCTACCCTTTAGCAGATAAAACACCATTTGCATACAGATAGCCACAGCCTAACGTAAAACACAAACGCTTTTAGTTAGTGTGTATCGGACATGAAAACATACCTAATAAGTTAACCTAAGGCAAATTCTGTTTTTATGAATGTGTGTGACCTTATTTTGTATGATAGTGACAATACTACATTAAATTGTGCAAATATTTGCTTATAACAGCTTATTTTTAGTGGGGGAACTCCTTAAGTTCAGCGTAAAAATTATATTTCACAGAAAATAGACTCAAGAACATTCTTCTGGAGATGTTTATTGTAGCTTTGTTACTCGTCAGAGCTCTCCACTTGCTGCAGTTCATCAACAATAACAACTATAATTTATTTATAAAGCACTTTCAATCAAAGTGCTTTGCAAACAGTTTACAGAAATTAAAAATGGTTCGATGCAACTCACGACACACAACAAGTGGGCCTTTAGCTTTGCTTTAAACCATCTACAGAGAATGTCTGTCTTACATCCAGAGACAGATTGTTACAAAATTACTTCAAAATTTAGGTACCTGAAATGAGAACGCTCACCCACCAACACACTTTTTTCTGACCCTTTTTCCTGACAACAGAGGGCATGAGAAGGTACAGATTGAGAAAATTATTTAGCTCATAAAGTAAACTCTTCTTACAGAGGACCTGTATGTATGTTATTATACTCTAATAGTGGGATGCAGGAGTGAACTTTAATCTAACGTGACTGTGACTCAGCAATTTACTCTTCATATAATTTTAACCCGTTATACTTACAATATTCTCCACAAGATGGTGCTACAGCACAAGTCTCGGTCTCCACAGGATCTTCCTTGGTTCTACCGACTACAGTTAAAGCCAAAATTATTCATACACTGTTAGATTTAGATTTGAAGTCATTTTCATTGAATCACAAGTTTATTTCTGAAAGGAAATAGGACGAGAATTTCTCAAAGGATAAAAAAATAACAAACGGAGTACACATACGAGAAATAAATATGTTTTCATCTAAATTTTATATATATATATATAAAAAATTGGCATTTTAAACAATTACTCCTATCTTCCTGAATGATCTATAGAAAAGTCTTTATGGACATTGTAGCAACTGCTTATAATTTCTGACCAGGACTTTGAATGTTTCCTCCAGTATTTTGATCATTTATCTGTGGTGATGAACTCCAAGTCTCTGAGGTTGGAAGGCCTCTTTGTCATCACCCTAATCTGTCGTTCTTCCGACCGATTCTCTATGAGATTCAAGTCAGGACTTTAACTTTGAGAAGGGGGTGTAATTTGGCCTGTGGGTTCAAAGGGTTTTTTTTTTTAAATAATGGCAACAAAGACACAGAGCTTTATAAAAATCAGCACAATTTCTTCAGATTCCAGCAGCTGCATGTTTGCACAAATCCTCTTTCTTTTTCCTCCAACCTAGTCTACACAGCTTTTTTTTTTCCAACTAAATGGATCCTGCTTGAATCAATTAATCCACATATCTCTTTGCACTTTTCACATGAGATGAGCCAAAGCTTTGTGCCAGTCAACCTGCTGATGGATCAAAGCCTGAAGATGAATGACTGGGGATTAAAGCTGTGAAAGGGTGTTCAGGTGTTCACAACTGTGACCTGTTTTTACACGTATGTGCATGTGTTTTGGTTCCTTTCAGGGCCAGCCCAAGCCTCCGTGGGGCCCCAAGGGAATTGTGGTTTTGGGGCCCTCTAGTTCTGCTAACAATGTGGACCAGCTGCAATCAGCAGTCCGACCTTTAATTCATTCACATACCTGCTTTAAACTTATTGGATCTCTGGCAGTGTTGTTTACATTATATACATGTTTAACATAGGATACATTTATTGGCCAACTGATTTATCAACCAGTTGATTTCTGGGACCGATTTCCTTCATTTTGGGGAACTGTGATTGGCCGATACCTACATATGAAGCCTGCCCCCTTAAGGGCGGCTCCAACACGCCCTAAAACAGAAAAAGTCCAAAAACAAAAAACAAGCCAACCAGGGTGGGCAGAGGGGTGCGGAGAACCCACTTACGGGGTCGGGCCACGGGTTAGGGTTACATTCTTCACTTAAATGTGAAAAAAGATTAAAAATACCCACTATCTGCCTTTTAGACAGTTACTTTCTTTCCTTAAAGGTGGAAAAAGAATATAAACACCCACTATCCTAGATAGTTAACTTTGGTAACCAGGGATCGGCCAGAAAACTGCAATCAAGCAGTTTTCTAGCCGAAAACTGATTGCAGTCAAAGAATCATGACATTCTTTGACTAAATAAATTTCTCTTCAGCGTAACTCCAATAGTTAAAAATTTAATTTATACCAGGTGAGTCTTTCTCCCCTGAGAATGTGGACCGGTACTGGTACTGGACTGATTCTGATCCTTCAAATGATTTTAACAGAAGTTTCACATAACTTAGAAGTTGATGTGGCGTTTTGAATCCAAAAATACCTCAGAAATATACAGAGCCAACCATGAGAATCAACTCATTTAAAGTTAAAACTCAGTTTCACACAAACACAAAGACCCTAGCATAAATGTTTGGCTGTTGAACTGGACCGTTCCAGGTCGCTATCAAGCTAATTTTCTATTAGCAGCTTTAAATCTTTTACATTACATTATATTACCAAAGCACATTAAAACAAACCTTTATCTTGGCTTTTCTCTATTCTTCCTCTTTCTTTTCTCTCTCCCTGAAGGGTAAATCCTTTTTTGAGATATTGTTTTGCTAACTTAACTTCTGACCGGAGCTTTGGACGTTTGGATGCTCTGCTCATCCAGCTCATGATACCGGCGAAGCGTGCAGTACCTACCGCGGCCACCAGGGGCCCCCAAGAGCAATTTATTTTTTATTTTTGTCCATGAAATAATTATTTCTACATACATTATCAAATATATATTTTTGTAAAAACAAATCACTTCATATTGAAATTATGTGTTTTTGTCATTATAATGACATAGAAATTATTACTTTAAAAAAAATCAGCTCCACTGAGGGTGCCCCTTAGTGGCCCTGAGGCCCCAAGCGGCTGCTTAGTTTGCTTATGCCTTGGGCTGGCCCTGGTTCCTTTGAATGCTACCTGATGAAACACAAGGCTGTTTGATATCTAGCTACATCTACACACACTGTTTGAGTTAATTTTTACAAAGGAAATGAAAGTGTCTTACAAGAGGGAGCCTAAGGGGAATCAGAGTCTGAAGACATTCCGGTTGATTTAAGGGAATTGAGAAACCTTATATGACCTAATAGTACATTATGTAAGGTAAATAACATCTATCATCAGATATGATTTAAAATTAATTTGCTCCCAGCTTTTTCCTTAAAGTGATGATTCATTAGCTGTGAAATGAATTTACAACATTTCAATTCATTCCAACCACATAGGAATAATGCTCAAAAAGTTAATTTCAAAGTCTCAGTTCTACAGTTTATTTCTGTTAATTTAAGGAATGAAAAAATATTTTAAGTTACTCAGAAGATACAAATATTTCGTAGCACGAAAAGGATTGCTCTTGCACAAATACCATCCTGTGCATTCTTGCTGAATTGAGTCCAGCAGCTCTTCATTGAAAGCCTCCACAAAGACAGTAAACAACAAAGTCTCACTGTTAAATAAATTAACTTTTCATATTGATAGAAAGTTTAGTGGAAGGAAAAGGTGTTCTTTTAGTCTTTCCCTATGTTAAAAAGACACTGGTTGCACCGTGCCCCTCGACCCCATAGTTGGTAAATTTGGTTTAGACTGACAAAACCATTTAATTTCCCTCTGATATTTATAAAATAATTTCTAATTGAATTGAATCTGTATATATATATATATATATATATATATATATATATATATATATATATACATATATATATATATATAAAACAAAACAAAAAAAACAAACACATTTTTGCCCTAACACTTGGTAAGGTCATAGACATACTTTTGAAGGAGCCTGGACGCCATCTGTGTGACCTTTTAATGGATTGTGAAGAATCTTTGAATGGTACTTAAAGAGAAATTGTTATTGAGGGTGAAAAGTCTGATCTGTTTCTATAGAATTTTTTTTTTAATTCACACAATAAGTAAATGCTTTGACAAGCAAAGTGCAATTGAATAAATTCACCTAGACCTAAAAGTAAAACATTAAAACAATGTCAGGAAGAACAAACGAAGCTTTAAAATGTGCTGCCAAGAAGTGATGCTGAGGCAAAACTGTGAAAGTAATACCATATGACTCGGATCACCTAAAGCATAGCCGTTGGCATCAACGAGATTTTCCTAATCTCTTTGTCTCCGTGTATTTTTTGTCAGTGAATCACTTGGAGAGGAATGCACGTTATCAACCTAGACAAATAAACTCAGTGAAGATTCCCAGAGAATGTAAGGGCGTTTCCTGTGTGTGTCAACTCATCTCTGACGGATTAGTCAAGACAAAATAGGCGAGAGACAGCCAACCACACAAAAACCAAAACAAAACGTCAAAACGTTCAAACAACTGGGGCAATGGGCTCAGAGGTACTCACAGATTATTCACATACAGAAGTGTCAATAATAGTGACAAAAATGATAAGGCAAGCTCATTTGTGTAGCACCATTCCTGCAAGAGGGAATTTAGGATTGTGAAAGTGTAATAATGCTAATAATGCATGGAGGGGGGGACATGCAAACTTCATTCAGAAAAAACAAAAGTCAAATTTCAACCCAAGACCTTCTCACTGCAAGGCAACATTGCTATCAACTTTACAACTAATGTACAGAACTGTCTGTTGAGAGGTTCCTCTCTCATTTGTAATTGGAAAAACTATTTTTGGTTGAATGAAAATAGTTTTAATTTGAAATTTAACAGGGATGGGAATATTTTGGGCTTGCCTGTAGGTGCTGAATATAAGTGGACTGAGAACAGAGCCTTGAGGAACCCCACTTGGTATCGTGGTTGTCTTTATCAAAACGGTCTCATAGGCCTAGAGTGCTTCATGTCAGTTACCAGTAATTCAGATAAAAGTAAGGGATATCACATTTAGTTTATAACAGCTTAATTATAAACGGTTAAGATGATTCAAAATAATGTAATTAGTCATAAATAGTTGGGATTCTACTTGTAATGAATTATTTCTGACCGAAGTTCCTGCAGCTGTCAGAGAAAGTGAAAGTTTTGACTCATACATTTTGCACAAAAGAAACCAGCGTTTCAAAACCAGTGTGAGGTGACAGTTTAGGTGTGGCTAAAAAGTTATTTCTCCTCCATGTCTGGAGGACAGGAGAACTTAAAAACAACACGTGAGTCACACTTTAAAAAGTTTTTCCTTTATTGACCACGTAAATGCCGATGGTTGTAATTCAGAAATATGCTGCCTTGAAAGAGATACACTTCAAATAATATTCAGCAGAACAAAATCAAACACATGATTTATACAACATTCTTACCGTTTTATGTTTTTTAAGGGAAATAAAGTCTGTAAAAGACCAACTGCATTAGTTGAAAAATAAACCAGACACCACGATTAATACCAATTTTATAAAAAAATGTGTAAAAAATCTTAATATATATTTATGTATATATATTAGAGATGTGCCGATCAGGTTTTTTCCTGCCGATTCCGATTCTGATCACCCATGAGGGCGGATCACCGATACCG
>NW_006800028.1:1274467-1302535 GCF_000485575.1 Poecilia formosa | reverse complement strand
ATATATATATATATATATGGTGTTGGTAGGGATCGTTCTCAATGCTGCATTCAGAAGGTTCATATTATATTTTGCAGTGATATATCCAACTGTCTAAACCTGAGATATGCAACTTCACATCTTTATTCTGAACAGCGCTTTTAAAAATGTTCCTCTATACTAAACCAAATACACTGCTTTAGAGAATATCAAATTCTTCTCCATGACTTATGGAGATGAACAAACAGAAGATTTTGAATATCTAATCGATACAAAAACCAAGAGGGTTATACAATTCAAACACAATAAGAAAACAAACTGTGTGAAGCAAATTGGATGAATGACGAAGCTGTTTTGCACATTTTAGATTCTTTTGATTTGTTGTTGATTCAGTTTTTGAATCCTTACGAAATACTTCTCCAGCCGAACGTTAACACAGACGGGCCTCTTCCTGCCCTTCAAATACAGTCTGAAAAACAACAAGAAGATGCATAACTGTGGAGCTTTTAAAAAACAAACAAAAAAAGCATGTTGCTTATTGGTACTATTTAAATTTAGAATGATCCACACATTAGTAGAGTAGGGGGTAGATAAGACCCTTCAGAAAGACAGACAGACAAACAGCAATGAATAAAAGAGAGGCCAATTTGATTAAATTAATGAAACCAAATTAAAGGCTCTGAAATTTAACCATAAGTATGAAACAGTGCACATAATATATGCAAGCATGCATTAGCCTTTGTAATCTGATTACTTTCTAAAGCTTTCACTTGCTGTACTTACTTCAGGGCATCGATGTCACAGACTCCATTGCTGTACTGCCGCTCCACTCGTTCAACTTTCGAAAGCTTTCTTGGCATAAATGTTTGTGTACTGATACAGCAGCTTGGGATGCTAGCTGCAAAAAAGAGATGACACAATGTTAGAAAAAAACACATCAAAAATAATTCCACATTGTGCATAATTGAGGTGAACAAAATAAAATAAAAAACAGTTTCTTAATATATTTAGTACTTTGACGTGGATGTTTCCAATAAGCTTTGTTATGTTCTGGATATTTTAGAAACTCATAAAACTCCCAGTTAGACTGGAAGCTTTTCATTGTACAGCAGCATCCTGCAGGTTGTAATCAAGTGAATCAGAAATACCAGTCAAATGTTTATGTGCTGCAACCGGCATTTATGCAAAAAAGTATGGGGAAAAATACTGTATTAAACACATTCTAATAGTTTTTACTTTTAAATCATAAAATAGCAGGAAAACAATTGACAAAAAATTCAAATTGACACTTACTCAAGAAATTGCTTCTGATTAATGATCAAAGATTATCAAAGATTTGCTTCCTTTGTATTTCCACTGATGAGGAAATGTGCAGGGCTTACCGTTAGTGGATGTGATGGCCAAAGCACTTAGGAAGACAACCAGCAACACCACCTTCAGATCCATGACGGCAGAGTGACAGAGGGGAGAAACTGTCTTCAGAGCATAAACACCACCAGTATATATAGACAGTCACACGCACGCTCATGTACAAACGTCCACAAACTCACACACACACAGCATGAGGTGGATATGGTGTTGAAAACAGTAAAACTCCCAGCAGCTGTGATTATGTGTGTGTGTGGGGGGCAGGGGGGCAGATCTTTATAAGGACAAATTGTGTCATTTCTGAACAGGAGCTGATTAATACTAATATGGGAATGCTGCATGAAGACAAGCTCAGACAAGTTGGATGTCGATGCCAGATGACAGCCTAACCAGCGCCACACCTGCGGCAACAAAAGAATATGAAAAAAACTCACAGTTGAGTCATTTAGTTTAAACTGAAACCTAACTGAGGCCACAGTTTAAGTCTTTGAAGTCGGTTTGTGCAGCTAAAGTGCTTCTCAGGTTAGAGAGATAATTAAATCTGAGTTCCCAGTGAAGGTGCTCTTGACTTTTGCTGCTCCAAGAAAAGGTCAAAGGTCAAAGCACAATTTTTAAAAATGAAAATCTAATTTTGAAAGAGACGACAGTGTTGTATTGTAGTAGAGAAAAGACAATACGCAACATTTGTCTTTTCAGAAAAACGTTGGAGGAAAAGAAAATGTGTGCTAGACTTCATGTCCGTTTCAAGCACAGTCCTTTTTAACTCAGCAGTCAGAACAAACTTACCTACATTTACTGTATGTAGGTCAAATTAATTTTTCCTTTCGCTTCTATTTCTTGTGGTTTCAGCATTTTTTTTTTTTGCGGCTTTTTTTTTTTGTTTTTTTTTGTGTTCCCTCGTAATAACGCTCTGATCAGTTCATGCAGTATAATTAAATACTGAAGTTATTTCTTAAGGTGGCCATCATACTTTCTGCTACAATATGATGACTGCATGTGCAGTTCCATCTCAACCTTACACAAGCAGACAAACATGCAGTAAATAAATCGATTTTCAGTCAGGTTTTTGCACCAAAGAGTTAAATATATATAAACATGTTTTAACTGAGGCTCTTTAAATGTGTATATATTTAAAATTTGTGACTCTATACAAAATAGACCAGGGTGTGTTTACTTATTTCAAGGGAGCGCAAACGTTTTGCAAGGTAATGCAAAACAAAAATTTTCCCCCATGTCCCTTATGGGACTCCATATTCATGTGTTTGCAGCACGTACCTTTATTTAATTCTTTGAACCTGTCGGCCAGTATTGCAATGGATTTCGTATTGTATTTCTTTATTTATTAGCATTTTTAAATGTTTTTAATGGTATTGCATTCTGCATCAAGATGAGAAATGCAGTTTGCAGCAACTGTAACTGTATCACCTGCTTTTAAAGAAATTGGCAATAAAGCCAACTTTGATAAGATAATGATATGATGCTTCAAGATATAATGCAACAAAATCTACTGATATGTAGTGTGATAAGATACGAAAAGATAAGATAAAATAAACTGAAGTAAAATAAGTTGCAATAAGATCCAGAAATATAAAACAACATAATATATAACTAAGAAACCCAATAACCATTGCAGCAGACCAGGCACGTGCAGAGGGGTGGGGGCTTGAGCACCTGCCCCTTTCTTTTGCTCCTTGCCCCCAAGTGCCCTTTTGGTCAAAAAATTTGTTTTTTTTGGTATTATTATTTCCTAAGCCCTCTTCTGACACATAGTAACATGTACTAAAATTATTTGTTTTTTTGTTGGTTTTTTTTTGTGCAACATAATAAGCCGATCATCTTGTTACCTTTGACCTTTTGCCGCATGACGCAGTTGCTATGCTTTCCTGAATGGACCATCTTCATCTCTACTGCAGCAAACAGGCAGCTTTTTTTTTAATAGATTACAGTAAACTAAAAGGTTGCATTGTGCCCTTGTTTATATTTTTAATAGTGTAATTCTGCAAAGACAAAATATGTCTGGTGGTCTAGCTCTGATTTACATATCTTGCTAAATTGCAGGTTTGAATACTGAAATACTTTCCTATAACAAAATAGACCTGCAGAAAGAAATTACTAATAAAATATCTTACATATGGATAGTTGTATGCTCTGTATAGAGATTTTCCTTAGCTTTGATTGTATATGTCACAATATTGTAATTTATCATTGTTTATTAAACTCTGAAAGCTGTGTGGCTTTGTTAATAGTCTGTCCCAGAATGCAGCTAGATGTGCCCTTTTTTTTTTGATCTCCTGCCCCTTTAGTGGACTCTGCACGGCCCTGCAGCAGAGACATGCCCTGTTGTGGATTTTTCTGTGGAACATAACTCTAAATTATTCTCTGAAAATGTGCATATTTGTGGATTCTTTAAGGTGTATAAAAAAATTAGCTTGGGGAAAAATGCTATTTGAGGAGCTATTGGTTGGTCTCTGCAAAAGCAGCTCTCATTGGCTGAGTCCCCAAACTCAGGAAAGCTGCATCTTAGCTTCTGTGGCAGTGCCCCTCCAGTTTTATCAAGGTATGTTTGGTGCTTAAAGTATTAAAATAGGTTTTAAAAAGTGTTTTTAGAGGGGGTCTTAAGTATTTGAGAATTTCAGCTATTTGCGGGTGGTTGTGGTTTCTAAACTCCTCAAATATCAGGTGCCCACTGTACTTCTTATCCCAGGTTTTCTCCCTTTACGAATAAATTTACTCAAGTGAAAGGCTGGAAATATTAAAATTGTTCAGTGTGAGATCCTGGTTTTGTTTTATTTTAAAGCTACACAGTTAGTGCCTGGTGACCTAAAACGCTGCTCACCGCATCTCGCAACTCTTTAGAAGTCAAATTTGTAACAAATTTGAGTGCACAACAATTCATGTTGCCTGCCAGTAGAGTTTTCCACCTCAGCTGTGGATCTCTGCTGCTCCTCCAGAGTTACTGTCAACGTCTTCCCTGTGTCTGTGATGAAAGCTCTGGTTGCTTGCAGGGATCATCTTACTGTCATTCTGTCTGTTGTTGCTGTAAGCTCCTGCACACACACACCAGTCTATCTAATATGTAAAGGAGCATTTACATGGGTGTTAATGTTATTAATATCTTGACATAAAAAACAGTTTTGGGTATGGCTTAACTTGGTGTCTTCAGTTGTACTTGACAAATGGGTAAAATAAGGTTACAAAACTGTTTGCAGGAGCTTTTTGGTGCCACAGCTCTTATTTGTTTTACTTTTTATTTTGCAAAAAGGTACAAAACACTGTGCCATGTTATAATGTATTATGATTTATTGCAAAAAATATGATCTACAATTTAAAACAATAGGATACAATAGCATTTTATAAGCTACCCTGTGCCACAGTAAGATTTAAATATACAGCTATAATTAAAAAACTGTTACTGATTTGCAGACACATGTCACAGAACAAATAAACAACATGAGTCATATTTTTAAAGGACATTTTTTCAAGATGATTATATGATTATCAAAAATATGCTGCCTAAATTCAAGCAGAAACAATAATATTCTATACTATAAATGTACAGAACATCTATTTATCTATTTTCTGCTCTGCATAGATTAAGTGTTTTAAGAAATATGATTTGAAGGTTTTAACAGGAGAAAACAAAGGTGTGAAAAAAGACATTGACAGACTTTGACGATTGTTAGACATATGCTGCCATAACTAACCTCCCTACTCTCAAAATTACAACATTCTTCTTTATAGATAGTGCTCATCTATAAAATGATCAGTACTGGCTGTTAATACACAAGAAATACTTAATGTTGAATAAGAGCAGAGGGTTTTATCAGCTTATGTTGACCATGTTAATGATTATACAGCCTGGTGTTTAGATAAATTTTGCATCTTCATCTTGGGAAGCAATCAGAGAGATGTGAGGGATCCAGTGATATAACGTGTGGATACACTGCAGTTCCAAAAATATTTCCTCCATACTTAACTTAAGTACATAAGTCCAGAAAATATATATTGTTTCCATCACTCATAGAGTTGAAGTAAAAGCAGAACCTGAACATTTCAATAAACAGGACAAGTGAAAGAGCTTGTAAAAGGCAAACTCTTAAAAACAAGAATCATCGTGGACAAGCAAAGTAAAGTATTTGTTGCTCAGCTCAGTATTTCATAGGCTTGTGGTCGTTCCCCTTTTCAATTTCAGCTTCTCCAGCAGTTTTTTATATTTTGGGTGAGCACACGTTGGTTTTTTCTGGCCCTTTATGTACAGTCTGTAAACCAAAAACAAAATTGATGAGAGTTGAGTTATTTTGTGTTTCAGCTGTTCAACCAGAGAGCATATAAAACACTTAGTGTGTGAAAGACACTGCCAGCTGAATGGGAAACGCTGCAGCCCAAACAACAGTCAGCGACTCACTGACACACAGCGACTCACAGTTTTACAAATAAATGATGAAAAAAACTTGAAGCACGGCACATATTACATGCTGTATTTATTTATTTGTTGTTTTGCTTTATTAATCTCTGGTGGCTCATTTGCCGCACTTACAGGACGGCATCGATGTCACAGACTTCAGCACTGCTCTGGAACTCCCATCGTTCAGCCTTCCGCAGCTTCCAAAAGGAAATATCTCTTGTTTTGATGCAGCATTTCGGGATGTAAGCTGAGAAAAAGGAAATAAATGAAATACAATACACACTTTGCTTGACTGAAAAAAAAAAAGAAAAGAAATTGAATCAACTTTGTTAAAGTCTATAAACATCCTAATTAGCTTTGAAGTTTTGCCATGTGCTGTTGTAGCCTGAAGCTTGTGATTAATTGGACCAAAAAGATCAGTTAAATCTTTACATGTTGCAACTGGTATTGACTGTAAAGGCAGAAAAATTATGCTTGATACTTTTAACTTTAAAAGACTGAAACACCAAGAAAAATTTACAAGTGTGTTCCAGCTGCTCCTTTCGGAAAAAAGAAAAAAACAAAACAAAACAAAAAAAAACTCAAACACTTCAATTTACACTAATTCCAAGGAATACTTTTAAATAATAATAAGATTAAATGGATTTGTCATCTGATTATTTTCGTCTGTCTTGCGCAGAAAGGTGCAGGTCTTACCGTCAGTGGAGATGATGGCCAAAGTCATCAGAGAGACGACCAGGAAGACGACCTTTAGATCCATGATGGCAGAGGAACTGTGGGGATAAACGCTGTTGCAGCTCTATATAAGCTGATCGTGAACGTGCATGTGTATGTGCACACACACACACCCCTAAGGCCACCCAAACACACTTTTTAATTAGGATCAGCAACTGAAAGCCATGAAAGGCTGTAGAGCAGTGATGATCAGTGGAGATTAGGTCTTTTATTAGGATAAATCCTGCCAGAATTGAACCCAGATTATTAAAACTGTGGATGCTGGATTGATGCAGGAATGCTACCCGGAGACAGGCTTGGACAAGTTGAATGACTGCACATCAACCGACTCTCTTTTGATTCATTGATGACACATGATTACCTGACAAAGCCACACAAGCAGCAACTAAAGCTATAGGAAAAATACAAATAAAACCGTTGAATCAGTTTTGTTTAAACAAAAAGCCAGAAGGAGGTCAAGAGGAGCAGAGGATTTGTTGCAAGGAAGTTCATGATACCAAATGTTCTACGTTTTTTGAATGCAGCACGTGTGGCAGGTGCTGTGCATGTTTCTAGATGATTTATGTTTTTCCATGAACATGACTTCAACACGTGCTCCTGCAGTGAAAAGGCAAAGTTTTTTGTTTTGTTTTTTGGAAAACAACAACAAAAAATGTGATTGGATGACTCTGGAGATTAACCGTGTACTATGAGCAATGGAAATGTTTAAGCTTTGTATTGTGTTTAAAGCTCTAAACCTTCAGTTTCTTTTTAAGAATAAGTGCAGCAAAACTTTAAAGCTACAGCAGTAAGTTTGCAGGTGCAAGATGACAACACACAGAAGGGAAAGTTGACAATTTGTTCAATTTTATTCACTTATGCATCACCATTTAGCAGACGGTAATTTTCTATCAAAGAAAATTAAATAACTATTGCTGCTAACAGGAACCTCTCTTGCTCAAAAAAACTTTTTATATTTGCTTCCATGCCCAACAATAATTATGTTTTAAAACCTTTTTTTATTATTTTTTATGGAGAAAAGAAAACATTTTCGCTACATGATGAAATATAGCACATGGCCTGTTTACCCAGAAGAAGCTTCACAGTAAAATTAAATTGACCTTATTACCTTGTCATAAATTAACTGTAATTAACCCTTTTTTTTTTTTTTGGTTCAGCCTCACCAGACATGACCAGGCCTGATTACTGCCTGACCTCTACAATCCAGAATTTGCTCAACTAGAACCTGCTTGTCAACATGAAGTAACCAAAAACATTACAAAAGCCATTCGCACCTGAGCTCTACAGAAAACTGAGAACAAATCAGACTGACGTCCATTTTTCTGAAAATAGTTACAAAGGGATTTCTAAGGCTTCTGGATTTCAGTCAACCACAGTGAGTCATTAACCACAAATGGAGAAAACATGAAGCAGAACTGAAGGATAGAAAGAGAAATAGAAAATCCACCTTTAAGCAGCTCAAAAAACATAAAATGAAGATTTTACAAGGGTTTTGTCAAAAACTTCAATGTGATTACTGAGCTGTGACAAGACCTTTGAAAAGCTATTCATGATGGAAAGTTAATCTGCGACAATGTATAAGACGCAGTTTTTGTTATTTCAACAGCTTAATGCCGATTGTTGCTGCCAGATAGAGAAATCAGACTAGTTGGCTTGGATAACTCTATTTTCTTTACAAATGAAATAACAATTTAAAAACTGCTTTTTTATTCTTTCAGGTTATCTTTGTGATGATTTGAAATATTTTACTGTTACAAAACAATAAAACAAACAATGAATTAATCTGTAAGAGGACAGACATCTTTTCATCGCACTGTGCATCCTGATGCTGTAGTGATTATTATCTAAGTTAAAACTCAAAAACCAATCAAAATAACGGAGATTTTCATCAATTATTGGTCAGTTCAATGCTTGGTTGCCGTTGAGACTGGACACCAAACCCTCATCCATGTGCAGGAAGCCACTGTACTTCTGCGATATTCTCTGGATTAGAGAGCCTTATGTTTGTTTCTTCATTTTTCAATAATTATTAAACAAGAGATTAATTACTTTTTGAATTACAGCCATTACGAAAGCTGTTTAATTAAAACTACTTCATTCCAATTCAGTCCAGCTTGTATCCAGTTTATTAATATTCATTTCAAATGACCTTGTAACAGTGTGTAAAGTAAGCATTCCACCAAAAAGACATAAGATGTAACTCACGGCAAGCAGTTAAAACACTTATTGGTGGTTATATTGAAACTTTCTTTACATCACGGAGATCAGAGCAAGTCAATGTTGTTCTAAAGTGGTTCCATTGGCGGTAATACAATTAACCATTCGCCGTCATGGTAAACACCTTTCGAGCCAATGTTTATTGTTGGAGCTTCCCACATCTCACCACATGTTATGCAAGTTAACTGAGCGTGCAAGCGGACAATATTATTTAGGAGGAAAAAACGGTTTTGCCCTGGAGGAGTTTTTTTTAAAGTAGCAAAGGCAACAGACAGGGAGCTGTTGGTTCAGGAACTCACATTAAATAATGTGGCAGAGATCAAAACCGACAAGAAAGCTTCTTTGTTTACAGACGGACTTCTGTTCCCACGTTCCAGATGCTGAAGCAAGAGATTCGCTCTTTGTGTGCTCCTTCTGTCTTAGCCATTGAGACACGAAGACCGTGATGCACTTAAGTTGTATAACAACCCAGCATGTTTGCTTTGCAAAATAAACAGTAATAATTTACTTTGGAGCGCCAAATAATCCCCCGTTACCTCTGCTTGACTGATGGCTGCTTTTAGAGAATGCAATTTTAGTTCACAGCAATGTCTCTTAGCGAATCATCAAAAGGTCGGCAATAAGAAAGACTATCTGCAAAGTCAGTTTTGACAAAGCCGAGACGATTCACGTTTTAACAGAAAATGAAACTGAAGAAGACACTGGAAAGGTAACGAAACTCAAACAGCGTGTTTCCACAGAAAGACCCCTTGTTCTGCATCAGGTTTGGTTCGCATGCCGCCAAACGGTGGTATTATGCTGAGAACTCATGCCTGTTTTCATCTATTTGGGAATCAAGCATGCATCATCCACAAGAGGTGCTGCACAACATGGAAGTAGAGTGTAGCAGAAATATTGTGGAGGTCATCTGCGGCCCCTGTTTGCTGCCATGCTTGTTTCTTTGACTTCAGTTTGACCGGCCCACAGGGTCAGACAGCGTTATCATACACCACTGATAACGCTGCAGTTCATGCTGAAGAACCAGGTACTGCATGGTGTCCAACTGGAACCAACTTGGCATTCGGGAGTCTCATTGCTCCAATAGAAACAAGTGACACTGGTTCAAATGGGCTTCAAACTGTGTCGGTGGAAAACTCCTAGCAGAGAACTTCAGAAAGACCTGGAACCAGCGTCTGCAGCTTTTCCGTATGTGACAGACCCAATAAACCCAATAATCAATGCACACTGTGTAATATTCCAATGTGGAAGGAAAAGCATAAGAAAGGCGACAAACTGCCTTTCATCGGCATTTTGAAAAGTCAGTAAAATAAAAATAATCTGGTCAGATGAAACCAAAACTGAAGTTTTTGGATGACAAGGCACACACCATGCCTGGAGTACCTAAGTAATTCTTTTTTCATTACATTTCAGCTGTATTGAGATAAAATCACTACTAGATCTGGGGTTTGGAACCAACTGGCTCTTTGGCTCAGAGTCTCACTTATTAAATGATGAAATATTATCCTGTTTTGTTTTTTTTTTGTTTTTGTTTTTTTTATTCTGTTGTTTTCTTCTTTGCCCCCATGAAGAAACCTTGATACCACCATGAATCCCCTTGTAAATTTAGTGCAGATCAGCCACTGGCAAGATGCAGGGACCACCCAGGAGAGGTTATATGAAGGCTGAAAACAAAGATGGGCTTTAAAACAAGACAGTAATCCCAAACATACTGCTAAGAAAACTTTCTATTGAATTTTGTAAGAGAAAATAAAGTCGCTAAAATTACCCAAATCTAATGAAAGTCAGAAAATAATATATAGAAGGAGCCCCCAAAACCTTCAATTTGTGTGAAAGAATGGCTCAAAATCTCAAAGTTTCTCCAAACAGGAAATGTTTTCACGCTGTCATAACCAAAAAAGCATTTCCTTCAAAGGCGTTTAATGCTCTTTCCCTGTCATTCCACTTTATTACACATAATTTATGGATTAATTAGTTTTGCATGTTCAACATTGATTTTCCTCCGTAATCAATGTTGTGCACTTTGCACTTTTTAAGGGGAGTGACACTTGGAACAAAACTGAATCTTAAAAACAAAAGTATGTATAATGTATAGGAGGAAGGCTGTAGGCTCTAAAACAAAGTTGATCGATTGAAACGTATAAATGTCTAAGCCTGGGAGGTGCTGCATTCACTTCCAGCTGAAACACAATATCGACAAACCGCCATCACCTGCAGCTCTGCCACCCTTGTCAGGTTTCATTCATCATGAAAAAAAGACGGTAAGAAAATTACTATTCCCGTCTCACTCGTTCATCAAATAAAACATGTTGGCACAAGACTTTGAGATCTCTGCGCTTTAAAGAGGATGACACCAGCTCCATAAATTACTGACTAAATCACACCAATTATGCTAGATGACTTCTCGAGTGTAGTTATCATTCCATTCTCTTTCACGCACACAGAAACCTCACTAGGTGTGACTAATGAAGGCCCACAGGTATGATGAGAAAAAACAACAAGGTCCTTCGGGCAGAGTTACACACTACATTTACCTCCTCCATAAGACAGTGACAACTTTAATCCATGATCCTTTGTTTATTTACACGGTTTCCTTTGTCTTGACTTGTGCACATTATGTGCATGTATGTACATTTCTTCTTAAATTGATGGTTAACAAGATCTATGCTGTGGTTCGTTTAATTCTCTGTTCTTATGTTTCTATTAAAACAAATTGAAGAGCACAGAAAAGACGTTTAAGAGAGAAAAGAAAAAAGTCGACTGGGTTCAGAGTTCACAGATTGAGGTCTAATATTCTGTCGTTGCTGCAGGTCGTCGGGCGCAGAGGGGGAGCTGCTTGACGCTTGTGGCATCAGTAGTCGTTCTGTCCTCTGCTGGCCACGTGAAGGAGACGAAGCAGCAGGTCTGTAGGGGAGCTCCTTGCAGAGCTTTGGGCCGGATCTGCGGCGTCTGTCTCCCCGAGGCAGTCAGAGTCCAACATGCAGCCCTCTGAGAAGGAACACGGATCAGTTCACATCACCGTCATGTGACCATTAAACCCAGAGTTAAAGACGAGACTGTACCAGAGTTGCAGCAGAGTCCCGAGGAGGCGCAGTGCCCCCCCTCAGGTCCACAGGGTCTCCCTCCAGGCTGGCAGGGGGTCAGCAGGTAGTTCTCCTCCTCACAGTGAGCTGCAGCTGCGGAGCCCAGTAGGCAGCCCAGGCCCTCTCCACAGCAGATGCTGGGGCCAAAGCAGCGGCCCCTGTCTCCAGGGCCGCAAGGCATGCACTGGAAAAAGGCAGAGCAGGTGAATGCAAAGAAAACAAGTATTTGGTTGCAGCACGAGAGCATTCAGAATAACTTTGCTCTCATATTTACTCAAAATTAATGAACTTAAAAAACTTAAAATGGATCAGAAATATAAAATGGAACTGACTGAGCAGAACTGAGCTGTTACTCATGTCTTCAGGACATTAACACAATAAATAAAACACCATCTACTTTGTACACAAGTTGAAACTGGGTTTACAAGGAAAAAATACTTAAGCTATAAATATTATATATATATAATTTTATTACCACGTCATATTTATTAAACTCAGCTTTTATTTGCTCATCCACATTTAAAAAGAAAAGTCAATCACTTCACATTAAAGTGAAAATTCTCTCTTATTCACTCACAACTTTGTTCTTAAAATTCATATTTTACCTAGACTACTATACATTATTCAAGTTCCTTTCACATATAAAATATTTATACATTTATTGATTCTTTTTCTATTAAGCTTCAATTTTACTACTTTTTAAAGAAAAGGTCATATTTTATTTACCTCTGTTTCTTAATGAAAAATACTTTCTTTATGAATGGTGCCATATAAATAAGAACTGCCACTTTTTAGATATATTATTGATTTGCTGACAAAATTAACCACACAATCAAAAACGTATCTGAATTTCAAATATTTTCAAGATTTCTTTCTTGAAAGGAAACATTGGGCAAGAATATTCCTTAATGAAGCAAGAAAAACTGGAAAGTTTCACATTTATATGGTCATCGAAGCTATTTCTTCTTTCTTGTGAGTTGCAGTTGATTAAAAAATATACATTTAACTGGATAAAAAAACTTCTTCGTGGTTCATAGACTACAGTCTGAAATCTTCAGAAAATTTGTATCACGCTTTCAAAAAAGGAACATTATTTATATTTTTGTTTCATTTAATGTCCAGATCTGACTACATTTCCCAGTTTTGAGAATAAATTGGCACATTCATCTAAATTTAAAACATAAAGAAACATATATTAAAATAGATCTCTAAATGTCAGATATTCTCAAAATTTGCATTTAAAATATTCATGAATTAGCCTCTGCTTTAGAGATAACATCTAAAAATGAAGACAAAGTCTGAAAGACAATACACTAAACACATCTGAAAATGTAGTTTTATACTTTAACATAGAAATTTGTCATTTTAAATTATAGAATGTTACATTTTTTCTTAATTTTTTTTAATCTTTATAATAATCCATCTTTTGCTAATTCAAACCTACAAATGAAACATATTATAAATCTGCTTACTGATGATAAAATAGCTGTAACGCATTATAGACGTCAAGATTATTTGTTTCAAAAGAAAAACAAAAACACATCATCAAATAAAAATAAAGATGTTACACCCTCAGGTGCTCACCTGTCTGACGCCCCCCTCCGGCAGCGCCCGCTTCCCTCCCCGGGGGCAGTTCTGGATGTAGCAGGCGGAGGAGAGGGCGAGGAGTCCCAGGACGCACAGCAGGGAGTGATGCATGGCTGCTGCTTCTGATTCCCTCCGCTGGTGTGGATGTCTGACTGATAGCCCACCGATCATTCCTCACTTATAAGCACATGGACACGTTGTTTGACAAAGAGACCAACACCTGACGTCACTGACCGTCCACCCCCCCGCCCAAGGCTCCGTGCACGAGCCGTTTGCGCGCGCGGGGTCGCAGCAGATGTGAGTCTGCATCGGATGCGAGCATCAACCAAATCTACACAAGAAAACAGCATCTGTATTCAGCCCTGCGCCGCACTTTACTTCTAATAAGCTTTTCAGAATAATTTCCGCGCTGGATGACACAATAAATCTGCGGAGACAAAACAAGTAATTGAAGCTTAAGAACAACTAATCTGATTTATAATAATAAGCGGCGAGATGAAGAACAATTTATGAATATCATGCACGGTTCAGTTGTTCAGTGCAGCCATTTCCCGCGTTTGCTACATTCAGACAAGTGAGATCATGAGAACTTCAGGGTCACACAGATTATGATGCTGACTAAACTGTTGATGAGCATAAAAACATTAGCATTTCTAACAAACATACTTCTGCTGATTGTTCTTTTCCTATGCATGCTTTGAGTTGTTTCTCTCTAATTAGTTGTTGTGATGCTGATGAACTAAACAAGAGGTAAAACTGAGCATCAGCGGGTTAATGAGCGTAATGGTCCTTTAATGGGCCCCACAGTATTCAGATGGAACTTTACTCATATATGGCATTCGTCATAAATTTTTACATTTTCTCTCTTCAAGCATCATCAGACAGCTAGAAGGTGGTATTATGTTTTTAGCACCAAACCTGAAAAACATGCAAACACAACAAAATGGCAGCCAGAGAAACAATGTGGGGACTGTAAAGTCATTTTGAACTCATAAGTCAGAAGCTGTTTGGCAGCTTGGAAACTTAATGAACGAGTTAATTTACATTACATTTAGGCCGTGTCTACACTACTTCTATGAAAAGAACAACAACCCAAAAACAAACAAAGAATAAAATAAAAATCCTCCAAAAATAACAGATTTCACTTCTTTTTAAATATTTGTTCATATTTGAAGTTTAATGGGTATCTAATAAGGACAAAGTGAGACAGAAGAGGGAAAAAAAAAAGCTCCAGGGCTCCGTTAATGTTATAGTTTCTGGCACAGAAAGCAATAATCAGTTTTAATCATCTCACTTGTTACTATTATGTGAAAAGCGATGTGTCAGCATGTTACTCTGAAAGACTTTCTCACCAGAACAGCTGACTTTACATTACAATACACTAAATATGTCTATAATGTAATAAAATGTCTAAAACGGCAATTCTTACTTTTCTCTATATCAATCAAACGGTTTTACTCGTGAGAGTTCAGCCATACAACATTATGCTGAGGACATTTTCGACAACGGCACCCAAACTCTGCAGTTCCCCACTAAATTTACTGTTTAGCTTTAAGAACGACCTCAACATGATGTTGCACGAGTGACAATATAAGCGGGAGTGGTTACTCATCGAACAGGTTAATGATTTCACATAATCTGTGGATATCAACAGACACTTTGTTCTAACATCGGACACCAAAAATAAAAAATAAAAAAGCGGTTAAAAGAATTATTTCCTGAAACTTTACGCTGATTAAATACAGCTGTAGCTCAGTAAGTTGTCTGCCTGTTCAAGCTATCAACAACTCTATCTCACCAACATTTTTAGTAAAAGTGCTCTCTTCACCCTTTCTGGTGTTAGTAAGTGACTACATTTGATATTCCTGTTAAAAAAAACCCATATTTAACCAAGAAAACAGTCCTCTTGTGCACAAGGCCATCCCAGAGATCCAAATTGCTATGTAAATTAAAACTAATCATCAAAATATAGACACACGTGAAGCTTTTTTGTTGTCAAGTGTTTTTCAGATTACCATCTGCTTTGAAAAACAATGAAAATGTTGATTATGATATATTTATGTTGCATTTTACACTTTATGACTGTAAACTACATGGTTTATTTTAATCTTCTTTTATCTCATAACAGAAACATAACAGCTTAACTGATTAATAAAAATTGAGCTAAACATAAAGTCACCTTGACAGAATAAAAGCGACCCAGCGGGTCTAATTTAGCCTTTTTATTTTTAGGGACTTTATGTACCTCCAGCTGAAACGGCGAGGCTGATGTCTTCATTGCACATGCAGAACCACTGATTCCAGTTAGACAGAGCGGATACAGGATCACGACCTTGGTTAGGCTTAATGTTGTCAGGGAAACCAACACAGACATGATGCTGTTTATGACTATGAAGACCAATAAACATAGAACCTGTGACTTCACTTCAACTCTTTTGTGCACTACAGCTTAGCGAGTTAGCAAAAAAAACCAAAGACTTTGAAAGATGCGTAGACATTTTCTGTGTAACAACATAGAAAAAATAAAATATATAGCAAAAAAAAAAATAATAATGATAATAATTGAAATGATATAATTGTGAAATGCAGGTGTGGCCAGTAATTCAGAGCCAATATAAAAATACACTTTTCACCAGACTAACATTTCATGCCACTCTTAACGTCTAATTATGTGCTGTATTTTTAGAGTATGCGTATGTACTGTATAAAGATTGGGTTTTATTGTCTGTACAGACTTTTTGTCGGACTAGAAGCCGTTTTTCCACATTAATCTAACGTTAAATGAGCAGAGAGAAGCATAGATCCCAGGGTCAGGATGGCTATTTGGAGGACTCATAATACACATATAAAAGATGCTTACTTTACCGTTACACAACTCTGATTTAAAAAAGCTGTGGCCATCAGAGCTTTACATTCACTCATGAGCATAAAAGATGATTTACTTTTGAGCTTTTACTGATGATTTGGAAATAAAAACTTCTAGGTCACAGGATTATATAACCTTCTCCATTTTTAAAAACAATACTTTTTTTTTAAGTATCCAAACAGGATTAAATAAACTGAGCTCTGAAAGTAAGAACATTTGTGGTTAGTCAATTATTTCTAATGGAAATAAATGTTACTAAAAAAAAAAGAAGAAAAAAAAAGCTTCTATTCTCCTTTAAATTATTCAAAATCAGAAGAAAAATATATTTTTTTGTTAACAATTGCTTTGGCCAGGAAGAACTTACAAGTCTTCACTAATGCCATTAAAGTCAATATGTCCTATTGACTTTAATGTTGTTTACTGGATTATTGGTCTTTGAAGAACCAAGTTATTTTAGCAATTTAACAAGTTGCCTAGAACTCCTTCTTATGCTGGATACCAGGATGGTCCCACACTGCTGTGGGATGGTACCCAATATTTTAAACAACATTGGTGGTGGCTGTGTTGGTCACTCTGACGCAGCCTAGGCTGACCTTAAGTGTTCAACAGGTTTGAAATCAGGGTTGTAGTCTGGCTACTCAGTTTGCTTTGCAGTGTGTCGCATTTCCACAAACTGAGACAGGGCCCAGACATGAGCGCAAGGTGAGTAAAGCATCACAAGTCCAGATGATTAGCTGATCGTGACCCCTTTTAGTTCATTCATAATGACCACCCAGCCTTGGATCGACTCTATTCCCTCCCAAATCTTTCTCGTTATCAAGCTCACAAACGTTGCTGCCCCTGATTCTTTGTTCATCCTCTGCGCTGCCATGTCTCCTCCCTCTGAACACAGATGACAGCACCAAGGCTGCAACTTCACTTCTATTAAAGAGTCCAAGAAAAAGGCGGAGTGGGTGGAAGAGGACAGCAATTTCTGTATATGTGTATTTTTGTATGTGCCCTCAATGAAAAGGTCTGTGTGCTCAGAGATGTTCTTTCCTTCAGTGGAGGATAATAGGATGATGTCAGCAGATTAAGTAACTTCATGGATCTAAACAACAAACTTGACTGATCTTTAAAGCACGAAATGAGCAACAACGCTACAGAAACGGCCCTGGACATTAAATCACAACAACAAATATATTTATTCATTTATTATATTAGAAAAAAAAAAATAATTGATGCTAATTAATCTTTTGCCGTCAGTAATGTACACGTAAAATGTTATTGCGTGGAGTACGACTCAGGCAGGTTGGACAGGAAACACAGCCGGATTTATTGGTCGAGTTTGGTGATTTTGAGTCTTTTTGCACACAGGCACGACACAGCAAGTGGCCGCATCCCAGCCGGTAGATCGATGATGATGATGATGATGATGATGATGAGTAAACTGAGACTGAACGGGAACAGTCAGAGCACACCTTCCCATCTGGATAGAAAATACAGGAAAGAGAGAAAAAAGGTTGACTGATGCATAAACAAGTCCTTTAACATTTTAAACCTTAAATTTCTTAAACATTTCAGTCTGTATTCATTATTTTGACCCTTTGTGGATTGGAAAAAAAATCCACAACAACTTCAAACCTCTATACCAGGGGTCCCCAAACTACGGCCCGCGGCCCGCCTCCTCATTTGGTCCGGCCCCCTGAACAATACCAGAGAGCGTTCAGTGATTTTTCTTCAACCACCAGGGGCGCTCTTGAGCAGATACTTAGTTTCCCTCAATGGAATATATACTAGTCAGTACCAGTCACCGTTTCGCTCACGGTTTTTTTCCATTTGCATTCTGGGTAAAGATCTATCTACAAACGCGAATATGTCGTCGGCAGTAATCCAGCCCCCGGCCCCCGACCAGAACAGGGAACAGTCATGTGGCCCTCGCAGGAAAAAGTTTGGGGACCCCTGCTCTATACCATATCTTCGTTAATAAAAATCTTTAAGGTATATTTTGTACAATCTTTCCACTCTGAAAAAAGAATGACTTAGCTGAATTATTATAGTGAGATAAAAAAACAAAACAATTTTAATAATTTCAAACCAGATAATGATTTTGAAGTTTACATTTTTATTTTTTAAGATTTTACAGAAAAAAAAATAACAAAGGTAATAAAAAAGGAGGTTTAATCACACTATGAGTCTAAGCAGCTTCATGACTCTGAAAATGTGCATAAATGTCGCCTAAAGTGCAGGACTTGTCACTGCCTAAACCTGACTAAGCTGGTCAACTGCAGCATTTTTACTAGCACACAGAATTTGACAGATCTCTTTGTGACAAGCACACAGAGAACAAACCTCTGAGCATTTGCGTTTTTAAACTCAACCAAAATTACAGCCACATTTTCCTCATACTTGGTAAGCCTCACGACATTCAGCACACATTCAGCTGCAGACGGTATTTACAGCTGAATGTGGCCGCATCCAAGTCGGTAGGCATTTCTTACAAGTCTGCAAATTAACTTCTCACCATAAAGATTGAAGATCAACAACACCGTTCAGTCCTACGCAGGCAGGCTTTAAGATTCTTGGAAACTACGGGGATGTGGTGCAATACCTGCAGCGAGCCAGAGAAAACAGACTGTACCTGTGGATGAGCTCGCAAAGCCTGAACTTTGGCACAATGTCGACTGGGATGTACTTTCTGCTTGGTGGAGCAAGTTTGAAGTAAAGGAGGGTCGTCCCTGCAGGGCAGAGAGCAGGGCCTCGTCCAGGCTGGCTGAGAGCAGCTGCTCGTGGGAACTGGAGCTAAGCTCTGAAAACGAGCAGAGCGAGAAATAAAAAATACAAATAATGAAACACAAAAACTGCGAAGATTCGTTTGGGAAATCAGTGTTCGTAATTACAAAACCTGGTGAGCACAGAGTGAAAACCACAGTTGTCCATATTTATGACGCATCCATGTACTGATTTATAACTCCAATTAGAAGTGGGATGTAATAAGGCAATTAAGTACAATAAATTATTATTGAAAATTAGAAAATGATACGTAATTTAATGTTACGACCCAATAAAATTACTTAAGGATGTCTGTAATAACAAAACTCATTTAAAGTATGCAGATCAAACATATAAAAGAACCCCGAGATCCCTGAAGTTTTCCATCCAGGAGCTAAAGAGAAAGCTTGGGATGATATGCTAGTTAGGGAAGCTAAAAACCAGATACTGTTTTGCAGTCTGCTAACATAAACCACAGCTACAGGGGAGACCGTGGGACCAAACATGAGCTGATTTTATGTGACTGGGAGCCTGTGATTGACAGAAACTACCATTGAGTCAAATCTACCAAAACTTGCCGTATTCCAGATAAACCTTAAACACAAAACGTTTGCCTGATGTCAGAAAAACTAGCGATAACGTTGGCAAATGTTGCAACAACATAAATTGCACTAAATAAACAGTTAACAGTGGTAAAGTCGTTCTGCAGGGAACTCATTGAAAACGTACATAAGACGTAGCTTCTTAACGACTTCTCTATCTTGCTTCTACTTCAGCATTACAACATTTTATGCTGCATTTAACAAGAGTCGTCAAGACCGTAGCTGTATTAACACTGCATAGAGTGTAGAGCCCCAAAATTCAAAGATAGTTCACACTATTCATTGCGCTGTACACCATACTTTAAAGGAGTTTTTTTTTACAAGTGACATTTAAATATGACAGTAGAGGTGTAACATCGGGACATCCTCTAACAGAAGCTTAAAATGTATGAAAAGTTTGACCATATGAAACTTCAGCCCCAATTTGTTATAGCTGTAATGGCTGTAGGCATTGAAATCTAGTAAGGATGTTACACTGAACACATTCTAGTGGTGAAATGTGCAACACCTGCAACATAAACCGATAAAAGTATTTACTTCTTCTCCCTGTGGATTTAAGCAATAAATGAAAATGTCCACAAATATCCTGAAGATTGCAAGCATGACTGATTAAAGTATAAATACAGTACATAATCAGTGCATATAGATGTAAACAGAGTGTCAGAAGTGTAAGTAACCAAGCTAATTTCTACAGCTATATTAGATATTGAGCGCTACCAAGTCTAACTTACGATTCTCTATGATTTTTTTTCATAAGATGATCTTGGAACGTCAGACGTTTTAAGACAAATCAAGGAGTGTGATGCTGCCTGTATTTAGGAAAAGATGCAGCTTCAAGAAAAGAACCTTTCACACCCAGTACTCACCTAAACCTGAATTATTTCTTATTTTTTTGCTTTCAGAAGGCAGTTGTTTTCCAGGTGTTGCAGCTTCTACTGAAATCTCACTTGGATCTCGTTTTTTTCTTCTGTTCATCTCTGATTTACTATCTGTAGAGAGTGGCTTGATATTAGATATATCAGTCCTGTTATTTGATGACGGTCCTGATTCATTATCCACTGCCGTGTGAGCAGAGGTTTGGCTTGTATCTGTGTTTTCATCAGTGGAATGGGTAGAGTTACTGTTTATTGAGGTCTTAGTAAAACTTGGAGAAGTCTGAGAACGACCCAGAACCGAGGAGGTTATGAGTCTTGATGCTTGTGGGTTCTGTCCCTGGTCTTGTCCTCCCAGGGTCCCGTCCCTCCTCACCATCCCTGTCTGCAACAGGAAGTGGTCAATGCGGCTTTTGAGCTGGGGGTTGGGGAGGGCTTGGCAGGTGGAGGTGAAGGGGACGCCGGTGAAGGGGTCGTTTGGCGGTCGACCCCAAGCGGCTTCCCTCTTCTGGTACTCCTCCAGAGTGGAGGCGTCCACTGACATTCCACTGGGAAGCAGCATAGGGAGCGCCATTACTTCCTGCGTTAGAGGATCCAGGAATTCTTCTGGGATGGAAAACCTGGCCGAGCCAAAAAGAAAGCCACGATAAATCAAACACTGTTTCGTAATCAAATGATTTCGTTCAGACTCTGAGTCATCGTGAAATAAAAATGTTCTTGTAAATTAAAATAAACATTACTCGAAATGTCCTGTACCTCAGGCTGTTCTGGTGGGTGTGTGTCGTTTGGCTGACAGGAGGAGAAAAAAAAACAGGGTGCTCCACCCGCCTTTCATTTGCCTCCTGGAGTCTTTGAATCCTCTCCACTTCCTCAGCGGGGCAGCAGCGAGCGGGTTGCCCCCACACAGCCAAGGCCTTCAGCCCCAGAGAAGACGCAGCACCGCCGCATGGTACGGTGACACGAAGCTGCGTCACGGCGCTCAGTGAGTGCAGCCCCCGGCTCCACAGCTTCACCTGCCGACTGCTTGCCGGCGGCGGAGGAGGAGCAGAGAGGAACGGAGCTCGGGGACGAAAGTTTGAATGACTGAATGAAACTTGGGTTTCTTCTGTGAGTTCACAACGAGCGACCTGCTTGAACTCTGATTCAGAGCTCGACTGAGATTGGAAGTCTGTCTGTGGAGGCCCGTCTTGAGCTTCTTCCTCCCACTGTTGGGCCTGAATACTCCACTGATTGCCATTACTCTGCCGAGACCGACTAGAAACAGGATGAGACTTCTGCCTGTTCTTTATGATCTGGTCCTTTGCCTGGTTTTTACTCTGCTCCTGCCGATGAATCTGCCCAGGACTTGACAGGGCACTGGTATCTGAACTTGTGCTGATCTCCAGTCTTTTGTGGGCTTGGCCCCGGTCCATTCCCCAGGGCCACAGCTCCACATCCACCCGGCAGAGCTCCACCGGGAAGCCAAACTTCAATGTCACCTTGAAGGGATAAATGGATAAACAGATTCAGAGATCCGCATTACATCAGCACATAAGTAATAATCAGAAACTGATAGAAAAAAAAATCATTGCAAGTTGTCAAATCTGATAGGAATACATACTTTTAAGTAGAACTGAAACAATTAATTGGATTAATCAAATTAATCTGACTAATCATGACGCGATGTGCATTCCTGCACATGAACAGGTCAGGTGTGAATCCCGGTGACACCAGTGAGTCTATATGGTCACATGACAACAGTAACTCAGTCCCTCAATCATTTCGCAAAACACAATTTTCAAACAGGATTCAGATAACCGTAGTTACAGTCGTCACTTTAGTTCCGTTTCATCCCTACTGACCGCCGGAGTCCTGAGGAATCACATACACAAAAGAAGAAAATACAACATAAAGGCATGCCCACCTTACTGAGACAAAGATGAATACTGCAATAGGATCCCTTACAACAGGTGACACATAGCCAGGTTTAGCCTGTAGAGCCCAGCAAAGGTGTTTTTGGATGACCAGGAGGCGGCTGCACATATAGCCTCGACACTGACTCCATCCATGACACACTACCACAGCTGGTGGAATGGTACCGTACCCCCACAGGAGGCCGGAGGCCCTGTAGAGTGTATACCCGATCCCCCACATCCCTGATGCTCAACATGTGGAAAGGGACAAACTTTTAAAAACACATTCAGATTTCTCAGGTCTAAAATTGGGCACAGTCCCCATGTTTTTTCTTTTAGAGTAAAACCCTGCAGGGATCCAGAGGGCACCCTTCAAACTCCTGTTGCAGGGTATCGACAGCCACAGTAGCATCCTTGGCGTCTATTTCGTGGCTCAGTGCCTGAGCTTTCACCTGGTCACAAATGACCATCATTCAGACCGGCCCAGGAACAGGCGGGCAGCGGCGGAGCTGTAGCACGTAAACCCGAGACAGCGTTGACACAACCCACACATCAGAGACTTTTATTTTCGGTGCCTAACGTCTGAACTGAACTTGGAAAGAAATCTTTTCAGTTTTCTGCTCCATCTTCTTGGAACCAGTTGCAAAAATACATGAATGCAAAGGAGGTGTTGTCACTAAGTGCTTTAAAGGCTGTTCTTACTGAGGAAGGAATCATCTGTCTGTAAATGTTTTAACTCAGGAATCTTTGAATTAATTTATTTATGACAAAGTTAACCGTTTTGTTTTTTGCTGTTATTGTTCTGTAAGCTCTTGACCAGGATTCTCTTTCAAAACGGTTATTTAAGGTCAACGGGATTTTCCTGATGAATTAAAGGTTAAATAAAATAAAAGCACAAAAGGTTTAGAGGCTATACAATGAAACAGAAAATGTTTGAAGTGTTGGATGACTAAATGAAACAAAGGTAAAAAAAAAATAAAAAGTGATTTATCCCACAATAACGCACAATCTTACATGCAAGGGTGGACGTAAGAAGTATTCCAACTTGAAGCCTTGTTTCCGTAGTGAAGGGTCTGCTGACACAATGTTTGTAACATCATAGCCATCTGCACAGAGCTAAAGATATAACATAAAAGATATACACATCAATAAAAGCCTTAAACAGCCTTTCTATGCATCGTTTTGTCTTTACACATGGCAATGGCACCCATGGACAACTGTTTCTGTGACATAAAAAGAGGAGGAGGAGGAGGCAGCAGAAAAAGAGAAATATGTAATTTTCTTCGCAGAATAAAAGGTACATATTATATGTCCTGAGTGCTGAGAAAAGGCAGCCGTGATAGATTACAGAAATGGAATAAAAAGGACAAGGACAGTTGAGATTTATTCTCCCACACACCACATTGTACCCTGCTCTTTAATTTTCACACAGCCTTCCTCCTCATCCCTCCAGAAAAAAACAAAAAACAAAAAAAAAAACGCTTCTCGTCTGAGTTTCTTCGTGAACTTGAAAGAGTCGGCTATAAAAAAAAAAATCTAGTATCGGTCTCATTTATGAGAGAGCTACAACCGCTGTCGATTCCTGTCACTTCTTTGTAGTAAAATTATTATCAATGTTGCGAAACCAGCTGGCATGTAAGAAAACAGCTTGAGGGTTGTACAGTTGTGTGAATAGGTTTTAAAACATGTCACACCTTGTTGCAATGAGCCGTTGTTGAAAAGTGTGGCTGACAGAGGTTCACAACCATATTCTGCAACCTGCAAAGACACAAAGTGATTTAAGAGCAAAACAATGCCACGCTTTCTGTCATGCACAGGTAACTTAAGGCCAAGAGAAAGTGATGCACTCAGGAATTCAAAAAGCTCATTTGTGTTTTCAATCTTTTATGCATACGTCCTTTCATAACTTAAAAAATGAACAAGCTTTAAGTCCACTATCTATGTTTCATCACCAAATTAAAAGGCAGTTTTAAGAGAGCAAGACTGCAACAATGATTCAAATACAGCAACAGAAAAGAAAAAATGTGACTTACTCTCCTGTTTTCACCATAAGGTTTGCAGCTGTAGCAAAGGTTAGTCTTAACGAAACGTTGCAGTCAACATTATTCCATAAGCAAAAAATGCTCAATTCAATACCAACAGAAATTGAAGTATCTATGTATCTATCTATGTGTTAATCAGAAATCAAGGTAAATGATATTTATTCATTTCTCTGGGATGATATTCATTCTCATCATGCGAGAACTCTGTGGCTTTCTGCAGCTTTTAAAAAAAGTTTTTCATAGATGGATATGAACTAAGGGGGATCAAAACAATTCATCTGAGTATAATAGCTTGCCTCTTGTGGTTTAATTGTGGCACTTACTCCTTTAGCTTCCATGACATGACTGTTCAGAAGTTTTCACAAGCTGAAATATTTGTAAAACATCCAATTTCTGGTGCATTTCTTATAACTGCTGACCGAGACTAAGCAGAAACGCATGGGGGAATACAGTTCCTCATTCTTATTTTTACGTTAGTTTACACGCTTTCATTTACATTTAACTTTTTTCTTGTACACCTGAATTTCAACACCGTGTCACACTAAAGGATGTTTTATTTTTAGTGATTACAATAGAAAAATGCTGCAGAAAGTACGACAATGTTCATGAATCATACCGGAGACGGTAAGCAACATGCCACTGAAACATTTCACAGTATCTAATAAGTAAACTAATTCGTTAATATATATCTTTTTGTAACTGTATTTATTTGACATCGATCCATTGCAGTGATACTCCATACAGCAGCTAGCAGCAAACAGATGTATCTGGAAATGCGAATGCTGGAACGGACTGACAATATCAATAACTAAATTAATATGTAGGGAAATAAAAATAGTAAAACCCATTCTGCTTGGCGGCGCGAACACTTGCCTGCTCGGTTCTGTATTATTCCTCCTCAAGACAATTTTGGAAGCAGCTAGTAGCAATCAAATGCTACAAACACAACATCCGGTATGTCTAAGGAAGCCGAGGAGGGTCGCATTTGTGATTTATTTATTTATTTATTATTTATTTTTATTACCGCTGGCTCCTTTTCACTTTTTCTTGGCTGACATCAGTTCTGGATCTTGTTTGTTCTTGTTCAAACTCAGTTTCAAAACCCAATGAAGAAATCGTCTCTGTATAGATTACTGTACATGTCCTTTCAGTTAACGCATATATTTTATGGCTGTTCGTTCTAAAACTGCTATTGTTTTTCAGATAGTAAAAAAAAAACAAAAAAAAAAAAAACAAAAAACTGACCAATAATAAACCAGCCAGTATTTTCTAACACTGACTGATTTGAGGAGAGTCTTTTTACAGTCAGTTTTATTCAGCAAGTTTGTGCAAACAAACAAGGAATTTGACTTGTTTGACCTCGATAAAATTTTTAAAAATATAAATATATGGACAAATATAAGGACAAAATAAAAAGTAATTGTATTTCCTTCTTGTTATGTTTATGTACAGTGATTTTTTCACATAGGCAGAGTAGGTTGAATCGGTGCAAATATGCAAAGTATCGACTCTGTCGACTGCTAAGTGTTGATCAGGCAAACTGGGGAAGGAAACCATCTTGGCGGTTGCTTTTTGCAAATAGCCCTCTGTAGCACGGACCTGAATATAAAAATCTACACAACTAGTGTCCAGGATGTGTGGAGTCTGTGGAGATGAGAGGAGATGCACTCAGTTAAATAACTACTATGGGACTTTATTCTGGTCTTTGTTTGGACCTATGGCGATAATACTGCTCTGTATTTATTTATATCTTCTTTTCAAAACTGATTTCATAGAGAATTCATTCTGCCATACAAGATAATAAAAACATTTTCAATACTTTTGCCCCCACTGTATGTTATAGCTAAAACTGAATGCCAACTTGGTCCTAAAATAATTGAGATTCAGATGGAAAGCAGAAGTGCTGTTTATTATCTCAGATCATTCAATATATTGTCTTTGATGAGATTAATATCTAAGATACTATGTTGAGGATTTTTCTTCTTACTTCTAATCGGTCACAAGAAATGATTAAGGCTAAAAGACAATCTGGTTTCAAACAAGTCTAAAGTATAAAAGGCACATGTGACTTTTGACAGTAAATGTTGCCCTCCATCAGGGCTGTGCAGAGACCACTAAAGGGGCTGGTGCTCAAAAAAAAAAAAGGGCACATCTTACTGCATTCTAGGACAGAATATTAACAAAGCCACACAGCTTTCAGAGTTTAATAAACAATGATAAATTACAAAATTGTGAAATATACAATCAAAGCTAAGGTAAATCTCTATACAGAGCATACAACTATACATATGTAATATATTTTATTAGTAATTTCTTTCTGCAGGTCTATTTTGTTAGAGGAAAGTACTGCAATATTCAATCCCGCAATTTAGCAAGATCTGTAAATCAGAGCTGGTGGTTTAGCTCTGATTTACATATTTTGTCTTTACAGAATTACACTATTAAAAATATAAACAAGGGCACAATGCAACCTTTTAGTGACTGTAATCTATAAAAAGAAAGAGCTGCCTGTTTGCTGCAGTTGAGATGAAGATGGTCCATTCAGGAAAGCAGAGCTGCATCAAACTTTAAGGTGGAACTGCAGAAAAAAGGAAAAAAAACAAAAGCAAAAATTGAATTGTTAATGCATGTCACCATGAGAAAAGCCTACTGAGTTTTGCTTAAAACTTTTTTAAACATTTAAATCACACATTTGTCTTATGAAGGGAATTTGTTTTGCAAAACAAACTTATTTGTGCATGTCAGAAATCTTTTCTTGATATTCTAAGTTTTTGTTTGACTCAAAGTTTTGCTTGTGATTCTCACATGACGTCATGGGCAGGAGCCAAAATCACAACAAAAGATTTCTGATGTGTGCAAATAAAAGTTTATGTTTGGCAAATAACTTTCTAAGTTCACAAGACAAAAATTAGTTATTTAATATTTAAAAAGTTTTTTAAACAAAAGAATTTGTTTTTAAAAAAGAAATCATTACAATTCCAAAGGTTTTGATTACTATTTTATTTTACTTAACTGAGGTTAATTAATTTTTTCCCATTGAATAATTGGGGGAAAAATTAACTACATACTCTGCGAACCAGACCCTAAACTTAAAGTCTGGGTTGAGTTTTTTCCCTTCATTAATGACACACTTTGATTACATACATTATATCTATCATGGTAATTCAGGGTGTGTTATTTTTAATTCTAAATGAATATCCTTGTTGGACTTTTATTTAATGCTATTCTCTTTCAAGACACATCTACCTAACGCCAGAATAAATGCAATGTACATTATGCAGCAAAGGAAATTAGAAGATCGGACATATATCCATTATCGAGATGATAAGTTTTGTATGGGCGCGATGTGCCTCGTACACAGGGAAGCTTTTCAGTTATCTAGCTTTGCTAGCAAAGTCGTAGCTAGCAGCTAGCTAATAGCACAACAACAACAGCCTAAAGTCTGTATGATAAAAATACTGAATCGATAGATAAGAACAGTTTTTCCTCACCTGGCTGTCTCCTCCCGCTCAGTAGTTCTTCAGAGAAAAGCAGACGCAGAGGCCTGTCAGTGTCTGTTGTATTTCATTACCTCTCTACTTAAACCGCTGAAGCAGAAACGAGACTTCAGTGTTTTCCGTCATCTGACAAGTAGCAAGTCTACTCTACTTTATTCACCAAAAACGTTTTGCA
>NW_006800028.1:1264532-1274099 GCF_000485575.1 Poecilia formosa | reverse complement strand
CCTCCGTCAACATTTTTCCTTCCAGAATTTAATCTAGTGTTTTCTAGAGCATTAAAAAGACTTACTCGTGGACAAAAGCAGCTGAATAATTCACATATCTTTATTAGTTCTGCTGAATCTTAACAAATGAATGGTTTTAATCAAGCCAGAGCAGTAGTACTAACATAAATGCAAACAATAAAAATTTGAAACATGTATAAAACCAGAAGCATTTTTCTCTCTAAACAATGCAATACTGTAACTACATCACCTACAACAAAAGGAACATTGTTATTTTTAATTTTTTTGGACAAGTTTGCTATGATTGCACCATTATGGGCAGCCAATTGGCTAGCTACACAGTTAAAAAAATAATAATAACACAGAAAGGAAAGCTAAAATGGCACATATTTTTTCATCCTTCAATTCACCATAATATAATAACAGTAATAAAGATGATAATACTATGTAATACCTTAGAGATAAGTTAATATTCTTGAGCAACATTTTTTTTAATGCTGGCATAAACAACAGTTATAAAAGCCGTGATATTCACATCTGACTCTACTGTACATCATAACTCATGTGTAGGACACTACATAGTGCAGCTGGCCTGAATGCTCTCCTTTAAAAAGGCAAACTTACCACTTTTTAGATATTTTTTTTAAAACTTCCTCCTTCTCTGTTTTTGTCTATGCAAATTATACAGAAGAAAGTAAGAGTTTTCTAGATATGCACACACCCTCGATGTAAAATTTTAGTCTCACAAGCTTTTATGTACCTTTTATTTATACAACCAAAATTTTAAAAAGCTGTAACATTGTGTTAAATGTAAATAAAAGCGCAATGCAATGGTTAGCAAATCTTCTAAATTACTGGTCTCAAACTGCACTCTTCGAGGACTTGTAACTTCTAGATGTGTCCCTCGTCCTACACACTTAAATTAAATTGTGAAACTGTGTCACTATCATTCAGTCTAGCTCAATAGATCTATGCTAATGAGCTCATAATAGAGCCAGGTGTGTTGAAGCAGAGAGACATCTAAAAATTGCAGGACACCAGCCCTTGAGAAATTAAGTTTGAGACCCCTGCTCCACACTCATAGTTTATTCATTGGAAGATAATTTAGTAAACGTAGCAAATATACAAACTAAGATATCGTACCACAGTTTCCATCCCTCCATTCTCTTCCTTTTATCTGAGATTGGGCCGTTGGGATAACAGTTGGGCATGCAGACACCTTCTTTCCAGCAACACTCTCCAGCTCATTCAGGTGGATCCCAAGGCTTTCCCAGAAGGAATACATAACGAGTTCCTCAAGCCAATTCTTGGCCATCATAAGAGTCTTCACCCAAATGGGCGTACCATGAAAGCCTTCATAGGGATGCTCCTTGGAAGCACCTTGAGAAGATTCCCAAACCATTTCAATTGACTTCTCTATTTATCTCCTGCTCTATCCTATCCTCTCTCATGAACAAGACAGTAGGGCACTTGAAGTCCCCTGCTTGAACCACAGACTGACCAGCATCTTGGATGGCCTACGTTCCAGATAAGAAACTCTTGACTGCCATTTGCAGCAGTGCGGTTCTAAGGTTGAATCTCTCAAAAGTAAATTTAAATAAAATATATATATTTTTTGCACATTACAGGCCCCTTAGATTCAACTACAGACTGTTTAAACACTGCCTACCTGAGTATTGTTCCTGACCATGTTCACCCCTTTATGACTACAGTGTACCCATCTTTTGATGGCTGCTTCCTGCATGAGAGGAACAAACCTCAAGTCATCTCAAGCCAGATTAGCTGCAAAGCTGCAACAATGAATAAAGTGAGTATACACAGGTTTCAGAGCAGCATATGTTCTCAAGAGGGGCTGAATTTGCCTGCGTGGTGACCCAGGACTATTGCACAACTATCCTGTATCAGACAAGATTGGGATAGCATTGTCCTCCAAAAACTTCAGCAACTGGTCTCCATACTTTTATTTTTTGGTTTGATTATTATTAAACAATCTTGAACAAATGATGTAATATATTAGTTTCCACATTTAATATGTGTTCTATGTTCCACAGTGAATGAAATATGGGTTTATCGTCCAACCATTGGTGGTATTCCACTCATTGCAGCTGCCCGGATAACAGTAGGGAAACCCAGACATCCCTCGTCTCAGTGCCATTCCGGGAGATCGCAAGACAGCTCATTTTATCCACTTGTAAGAGATTTGCAAAGCATTGCATTGTGTTTTTATTTCCATTTTAAAATTCTCAATGTTTTTGAATAAGCATCGCGTCTTTTCCCTTCATATTTCTTAGTTTGTATTGCCACTAGTCCCTCTATCTTCAATCTCATAAGCTGAAGCTTTTCATATGTATACACACATGCACACGCTCTCTCTCATGCCTCCTCACACGCGCACATTTACAATCTATAACTATAATAGGTATATCTTTCTGCAAGTATATCATACATTCTATAAAATGTTTCCCTTTTGGGGGTACCGACTGCCTGCCTGACTGACTGGCTGGTTTCTTGGCAGTGAATGCACAGAGACACAATTATCATAACATTATTCAAATTCAAACTGTGTGCGTACATTCACGTTCTTGCAGTTCAGCGAAGGAGTTCGTGCTCCTGTGACCTTCATTTTTGGTCACTGCAGAGAATCTAAAGTGAGAGCTGATGGAGTTCTCTTACGCTTAAAAATGTCATCTATACTCAGTTTGGGCTGATTATCTGCTAAGCCATCGTATTTAAATTCAATTTGTAGAAAATATAAATTCTCTTGTTCTTAGTGTTTAAATGGGCCATGTGTGTTGGACCCTGTGCAGTGTATGTTTGTGTATGTGTGTGAGACCTCAGGGGTCAACATCTGCTGAGATTAAAAAAGAAAACAGTCCAGCCCCGTGTAATAGTTTTGCGCAGCTGGTGTGCTGATATTACAGATAAAGCACTGAAAATAAATAACCACGCTCTCTATCTTTTTTTCTTCTTCTTTTTTTTTCAGTTCCCAGCACTAATTTGCTCTCTTACACTTGCTGGGAAGGATGGGGTAAGGCGCTCTCTGGCCAAAATGTAAGTTGACGTCACACACTCTGACCACTAATTCTACTTTTACATAACCAGTGACATAGACTTACAATGAATAAACAGCACAATATATTCTTGTTGATCATTTCCGACAATATCCCTGATTGTCTTGTTCCTTTTCTAGCGTGGGACTTAAATGATGCACGTATTAGGTCTGTAATTTTAATTTTTTTCATTGTTTTCTATTTCTTTTGCCATCCAAACCCATGGCACACGTTTCTGGTAATGTAAGATGTATCCATGTGCAACACTAAGAGAGACAGAAAGGCCTCTTAGGAGGTTAAAAATTCAGCGATAATGCAGAATGTAGTTCAGTTTCCTGTTGATATGATGTTGGTTCCTGATAGGTTTGTTGCTTTGAAAAAAGTGATTGTTTTAGACCTTGTTTTCTACTGTATGCTGAAATAGGTTTTGTGGAAGAGGCCTCAACACTGTGAGTGTAGAAAAAACTGAGCATTAGCTTCATGAATCTGTGTCTATATCTCTGTAGACTCTATCCTCTCCAGGCGCGATGGTCCGGCCCACGGAGGAGCGAGCTGGTGGAGCGAGGGGGGCCCCTTTTGGTCTTCACAGGGAGGAGAGAGAGTGAGGGCGATGGGTCCAGAGAGGGAGGGAGGAACAGAGATGGAAGGAGGACCAGAGAGAGAAGGGGGACCAGAGAGGGAAGGAGGGCCAGAGAGGGAAGGAGGACCAGAGAGGGAAGGAGGACCAGAAAGGGAAGGAGGACCAGAAAGGGAAGGTGAACCAGACAGAAAGGGAGGTCCAGAGTGGGAAGGGGGACCAGAAAGAGAAGAAGGACCAGAGAGAGAAGAAGGACCAGAAAGGGAAGAAGGGCCAGAGAAGGAAGGGAGTTGCTGAGGAGACAAAGGCGACATGGCTGGTGGTGGAGGTGGAGAGTTGGAGGAGGTGGGGGAAGCAGTGGTGGTAGTGGTAACAGTAGTGGTGGAGACTGTGGTTTGCTTCGTTCCCAACTGGCTCATGCGCTTTTCCAAAGCCTGGTTTTTCTGTAGAGTTTCCACATAGCTGAGCTGCAGCTGTGCCTGATACTTCAGAACCCGTTCCTTCTCGTCCTGCCAGGTGTGCCGTTCCTGGTCAAAGTTGAGGGCCTGTCGTTCCCGTTGCTGCCGCTCCAAGCGCAGTACACCCTGCAGCTGTTCAAGCTGCCTGCGCAGTTCCCCGGCCTCATCCCAGTGACCCTCCTGCGCCCGCTGTGGCTGATGGGCTTCCTGACGCAGCTGCATGTCCTGGCAGAGTTGGGAGTCGTGACGGAGCTGGGCCTCATTGCGCATTTGAGCCTCATGGCGGAGCTGGGCCTCCTGACGCAGCTGTGCTTCTTGGCGGATTTGGGCCTCGTGGCGAAGGTGAGCCTCCTGCCGGAGCTGGGCCTCCTGGCGGAGCTGGGCCTCCTGGCGGAGCTGGGCCTCCGGTCTGATCTGCGGGTTCTGACCCATTTGGATGTCCTGTTGCATATGGGTATCTTGCCGGTGCTGCACATCGCGCCACTGAGCTTCTTCACGCTGCTGCCTCTCCTGTCTCTGAGCTTCCTGCCTTTGGGCTTTAGCTTCATCGCTCTGCAGGCTGAGCAGGGTGTCGGACGTGGGGGTGAGCGAGCTGGTGGGGGGCTCAGTTGGGTTTCGAAGGCAGTGGACAGCTCCCCACGGTGGCAGCAACCCTGCTGCAGCCAAGTTTGGGCTCACAATCACTTCTGCTCCTCTGCTCGCTTCACTCAGAGCACGCTTTAAACTTAGCACCTCTGCCTCAAACACACCCAACTTCTCTCTCAGGATGGACACCTTTTGGAAAAAGAAATGCAAACTCTTATGTAAACAGAGCATTGTAACTTTTGGATTTAGTTTATAGTTATAGACAAAGAGTGTGGTGTGCTTTTTGTCATCCTTTCTGAATCATTACTTAGTTCATCCACCTTTTGCTGCATTGACAGATGTAAGTCTTATGGGGAATGCCTACCAGTTATTCACAGCTAAAACAAATCATTTTTACTCATTACTTTTTTTGCAAACTCAGCCAGACAAGATGGATAAGGACTAAAAACACGAATTTTCTATATTTTTCTTACATTATAACTTAAATTTTGGCCTGGACTTTGACTAGGCTATTCTAACTGATGGATATCATTTACATTGAACCGTCCTGTTGAAGATATTAGCAACATGTGAAGTTTTCCAGGATGCCATCAGATGTTGGAGGCACCAAAAATGTGTCAGTCAAGCCCTGAATGAGTTTTGTATTGAATTTACTGAGTATTCAGTAAGGAATTGACGCCCCCTGGTGGTGAGCAGGCGCACTGAAATTAGAGGAAGTGGTTTATTTGAGTGTGGATAGCAGCATTTTCCTCCAGTCCACGTTTTAGTGGATTTCCTGGATTTCCATTTGTTTGTAGGAGGTGCAACTGTTTGATTGTGTCAATCAAACGGGTGACACCTGTCTGCCCTCAGTAACAGAGCTTCACTCTTTGATTTAATGAATGGAGTGGGGCACCAAAAAGGGAGGCGCTTGGAAGAAACAATGCTGAGCCCCTGGCTTAAAGCAGGGTTCTCCAACCTGGATCCTTGGGAAGTGATCCTACGTTATTTAGATCTGTCATTGCTTCAACACACTTAACTCTGATGCTTGAATTACGTGCCAGGATTTCAGGCATGACATCCCCAAAGAGCAGGGTTGGGGACCACTTCCCCAACACCAGCCATGGTGGATATAGTTTGCAGTCATTTTCATGTATGTTTCATAAAGAGGGTCACTCTGTGTAAAACTACTGAAAAAAATTGCGCAAATATTTTCTCAATTATACTGATTTTCTACCAACAAACTCCTAACCTTTGACATTTCATTGATTTGCATTAACAGAAAACATAGTAAATATTTGTCAAAACAGAATTTTATGTATGCTTTTAATTTATAACCCAATTAGTGAGAATTGAACATTTTAATTAAAAACTGAACTTGTTTTCTATGTTTTAAAGTCAACTTATACCAAGTTTTGTATGAACAACATTGATGGACTGGTAAAGTTCATGAATAATTCATCTCATTGTCTTTTTTTCTTAACATAACAGTGACGTTTGCTTTAAAAGCCCACCTCAGACAGTGTCCTCCTCAGCTCGCCTTCACACTTCTCCAGTTCCAGACACTTTGTGCTGTAGGAATCCTTCAGACCCAGCATGACCTCCTCCCGCTCCCTCAGCTGGGCGTTGAGCTCCTTCAGCTGACCCCTCAGGGCCACCATCTCTCCGGCCCGCTGGGTCACTTCAGCCTGACTCTCTCTGAGCTGCTGCTTCAGGAGGGAAATCTCACCTGCTTTCTGACAAACCTGTCACAGGAACAACGCATAGAAAAGAAATGTAAAAAAATGCTTTAAAATACATTATTTACTGCATGATATGCTGAAAATGGGTTGTCAGAAGGTCATTTAGAAGGATAATGTACCAAAACATGGACAAATCGGTTCCTTCCTACAACTCTGTTCAAGTATTTCTTCGCAATAAAGTTGATTTTTCTTTTCTTCTGTTTTTTTTTTTTTTTTGTTGATGCATTGTTTTGAATAACTTCTCTAATGTACAGCTAAACATCTGTGACTTAGTAAGCTGTATACATTTAGTGTATTTGTGAGAATGGAATTGCTGCAAAAGAGGCGAGTTTTGATCAACGTTTTTTTTTTAAATTAGGATTATCCCGCACTTTTATTCAGAAAGATAAGTTTATGAAGATCTTGAGTCATGGTGATTCTACATGCTTGAATGAAAGGAAGGAGAAAACAGGGATGTCGACTCTTATTTGATATTTTATTCAGAAAATGAATGCTATTTGTTTGATTTGATTTCCAAACCAAATGTATGAATCTGCACAATGTCTCACCTTTAAATCCTACCTACAATGAAGGCCTGCAGTCATTTTACCAAACTGGTCAAGTGGAACATCTCATGTCTCACCTCCCACTTGGTCTCCTCCAGACGCGGCAGGATGTCAGCCTGTTCTTTCCTGTAGTCCAGGCACTTTCTCTCCAGCTCCTCTCTCTGAGCCAACAGGGCCGCCATCTCCTCCTGGAGCCTCCTTTTGTCCTGAGACAGACGAGTGATCTGGGCCTGCAGGGCGGTCTGGGAGCGCTGAGCCCGGCGGGTAACCTACAGGGGAACATAAATGTACTATTTACAGCTTGTAACATATATTCACATCCTGTCAACGTTTTGACATTTTCTTGTTTTACAACTACAAGCTTTGCTGTGGTTTATTTGAAAGATAAGGCAGTGCATAGTTATGAAATGGAAGGGAAAGGCTGTGTCCTGAGTGTTTTGCATGTAAAATTAACAAAAGTGTGACCTGCATTTATAGCCAGGCCACAGTACTGCACAATCTGTCCACTAAAAATTAAGAGTGTGGAACAAATGGAAACCCACAGAGATTTGTCTACCCCATAATCTGACCCACCAAGCAAGGAAACAACAATATATTTTTCCTTTTCTTAATATAAAAAAAATGCATTTATATCTTCTTTTATCCCTATTTTATTTCCTCTAAAGTTTGTATATTTATACCTTATAAACGTAGGCCTGAAAGAGCTTGAAAATCTAAGTCATTTTTCTTATTTGTGCACGCAGTCTTGACCAATAAAGCTGATTTTGAAAGCTTTATTTGAGAAAATCAGCCAAAAGGCCCACAATAACTTTGGAGGAGCAGCAGCAATCCACAACTCAGGTGTGAGAATCTGTTGACATGACATCTGTGCACTCCATGTACAGTATCTACCTTTTATGAAAGACTGAGGGGGAGATTGTTACTGTTGAAAGGAAGCCATTAGATGTCCTGTCTGCAGTTTGTCAGAAACCATTCATGGGACAAAGCAAACGTGAAAGAAGGTGAACTGCTCAGACGAGACCAAAATTGAGCTTTTTGGTTCGTATGCAAACATTATACGGAAGAAAACAAACATTTAACGTCACCCTAACGTACTGTCAACACTGAAAGAGGAGGTGGTGGCAGCACAGGTTACCGCAGGAAGCTGTTTTATACAACTGAGGTCACCTGCTGCAGACGTGAAGCGTAGTTCTGCCTCAGCTCGTCCATCTGTCGCTCCCAAACACGCTGCTTCTCCTCAAACACCTGAATGATGGCCGCCTCACTCTGGTCCAGGTTCCTGCGCATGTGCTGTACCTGGAGGAAAGAGACGGAGACGGATCGGGCCTGACAGCTAAATATACACAGAAGAAGAGCAACACCTTTGATATCAATGAAGTCATAGGAATCTGTCATCATCCTGGGTTTTTCTCACAGCTAGCCTAACATAGTTCTCAGTAAGACTTTTAATTAATATGCTGGGTTATGATAGAAATAAAACAAATATTCTTAAAACTGTAGTATGTAACTTAAAAAAAAGTTGCTGTTTTTTACATATATGTTGAATCTGTTACTATGTTGTGACCGTATAATGTGAGGCAGATCTGTGAAAAATTCGAGCTCGTCTACTTTCTCCCATTGCTAACTGCAGAAATACACAAATTAGTCAGAAACACGAAATCAGAGCCAGAAGGGGGGTTTCACTGTTGTCAATCAAGCTTGTGTATGTGCTGCTCAATTGTTCCCTCTTGCTCTCTGCTACACTACAGCTTCTTCTCGACAGCAGAGCCTCTCATGAATGCTCAGGCTAATTAGCATCGTCAGCACTGGCTGTGGAAAAACTGTTTTTTGGTGACAGTAAGTTGTTTCTCCACCATTATCACATCCAACAGTGCATACACAAGGTTGATTGACAGTGCTAAGACCTTCTTCCTGACTCTGATTGGTTGTTTCTGACCAGGAATGGTACATTTCTGCAGATTGCTATAGAGATACAGCGAGGAAGTGTGGAGCTTAATGTTTTCACAGATTAATTGTCTTTCACTGAGACAACATGATGACAGTTTTAACAAAAATTTTAAAAAATTCATTTTGTAAAAGCTACATACGCAGATTAGAAATCAAATCATATTTAGGGTCCTGTAAAAAGTCCTTGGGACAAGTCTTTGCTCTTTGAAGTTTGCCTCCAATGTTACATATTTCTTTGAAAACTTTAAAAGTGGTCTTTGTTCATAAATTTATAGATCATTTCCACAGGAATTTTCTTAGATTTGATAATATTGGCACCACGGTGCACATCCTGTCTTGTAAATTTTAGAAATTTTGGAATAAATACCAGCAATATATTTAAACAAATTTCAGCAAGTCATTCTGTGTTTCATATTTGCTTTTTTATTTTAATTTCAGCTATCTTAAGCATGTCTTTGGTTCATTTGAAACATACATATCATATGCAATTGAATATTCATTTAACATCAATTTTTTAACACTAACTTTTAAACAGAAGTAATTGTACTCTTGAGTGCAAATTACACTTGGACCTATATCAATTTGATACAATAGGAGCTCCCCCACTTCTCATATCCGTGTCCTGTCACCTTTTTGAGCAGTTAAAACAGTTTAATCCTTTGTTAACATGTCGTAATCTGTTTT
>NW_006800028.1:1263380-1264224 GCF_000485575.1 Poecilia formosa | reverse complement strand
CAAAACGCAAAAACTTTTCACAGTTTTTTCCCCCAAACTAACCGGCTGAGTTGAGCAAAGCTGTTGGATGCAGGTAATGTTAGCTAAAAGATGTGCACAAGTCTTGCTGCTGAAATGTGCTATACAAATAAAATTTGATTGATTGATTGTAAGTGAGAGTCGACCCAAACAAGATTAGCATTTTCTTTCTAAATGCTCGAATCTCTCGAAACCTGTCGGTAAAAGTTGACGAGAGAAAGCTGCTGGTGCCGACCTCCTGGCGGCTGTTTGCGTCACTCTGCAGCTCAATGAGCTCCATCTGCAAATGGTCTGAGTCACACGGGCTGCTGCCCTCTAGTGGGTAAATGAGGAACGGCATTTAGTGTGTAAGTTACACCCTATGCAGGTAACAGTACTGCTGCCCAATGTATTAATTCTACGTGCGGGCCAGACGTTATTGATTTTATGACAGAGGCTGCGGGCTGCATGAAATTTGACCACGGGCCGCATTTGGCCCCCGGGCCGGACTTTGGACATGTCTGCCGTAAGGTATGCTGGATTTACGGGTATGCTGGATAGTCAGAACACCTGTTATTGACGTCAATCTGTGACGTCAATAACAGTAAGTTTCCTCCCTTACGCCTCCTGGGGGATGGCTAAAAAGGAAAAGTGCCTACGTTCAAACACTGTATGGAAATAGGACTGTGACGTCACCTGCATCTGATTGATTCAGCTGGTCACGTGATCCTCGGTTGGCAAAGTCAAAGCCGAATCATACGTCACCGATGACGTCAATGACCGAAAGAAGCAGAGTCCTTGAATGTAGGTCCTCTGTGATCATTTGGTCACTTGACTTTTTGTCTTG
>NW_006800028.1:1200675-1251096 GCF_000485575.1 Poecilia formosa | reverse complement strand
AACCTTAAGCAGGTTATTGGAAACACTCATGTGGCTAAACCTAAAAACTTAGGTTTATGGGACAGTTACTTTTTCACAGCACTGTAACAGTAAATAGAATAGAAACAATAGAAACAATCATTTTATTTGAATACACTTGTTCATGGGGATAAAAGATTCAATGTTAAATAATAATAAGCTTGGGAATGCATGACATCACAAACTAATTAAAATGCCGTCAAACTAGTGGCTTATACCAGGACACTTTCAAAATAGATGCAGGCCTTTTAAAATTTGTATAATTTGTTTTCTATGTTATGTTTTTTCTCACGCATACTTTTAACTTGGCAGTTTTCCAACTATAGCATTAGGTGTGAACTCCACTGATCTAGAGAGATTGGCCAAAGTTCCCTGCATAATCCAACAATGTAATCTATAAAGACAAAGTTCTGTCATATTAGCACTTAGTTCCAATTTTTTTTTTACAATCATTTTTTTACCAGGGGATTCCCCCCCTCCCCTCTGAATAAATGTTCTTAAATTACAGATTTGATTATTCTACATTTTTCAATTTAAGTTAAAAGGTTATTTTATTTTAATGCTTTTTACACATGTTAACCAGGACATCAAGGAATACAAATTTAAGAAAAAGCCCCTTCTGCCCATGTGAATAAAAACACAACTCAAATTTTCCATCCAATTGTTTCACTTGACTGAAAAGCAAATATTTTTGTTTTTTCACTAAAAGAACAACGGAAAGAAACATACTAAACACAAGCTCTGCAATAAACACGGTGAAGGTTGTCAGCTCCATTTTCCCTCATCTGGCATGTATTACATAAGCTTAATACCTGTTGTCATTCAGAAATCTTATAACTATTGCAACTGTAGTTTTAAAAACTATACTAGTATGGCGATGGTTTCCTCCATTGTCTCCAACATTGTGTGCCAATTCAGTTTTAGAGTCGATCACTTGGAGTAAGACTGCTTCAGGACCAAACAGCAATAAAAGTCAACACCTCAATCTGAGCTTGTTTCTGTTGAGGTTATTGTTAATAGGTGCAGTCACTATGACTTACATGAGCCTGGGAAAAATATATTTGAATCAGTGTTGGGATAAACTGTGTGTTTTAAAGGGCCTGAGCAAATCTATAGTTTTACAGCAACTCTTCCATGGGAAGAGTTTGTTTTGACTCTCTTATTGGGATGATTTTATATCCATATTATAAGCAAGACAGACTGGAAATCTGCTGCTGCTGCTGCCAAAAAATGTTTTTCGTAGCCTTTTGTAGTACATTGGTTAATTTAATATTTGATTGGAACATAGTTCATAAAAACTCAGTTCATCATGATGGTGAAAAGGCTTTTTCTCTCAGCTACATTTCAGGTGAGAAGAAATGCATTATGGGCATGAGATTCATATTAAGTTTGGCAGTTTTGAATGATTTGCAGGGTGGAATAATTGTACAACAATCATTGTCAACAGGGGTTCAAACATATTTTATATTTTCAAATTAATTATATACTAATTTACTCTTAAATTTATGGCTCATATTCACAAACAATTCTGAATTCAACCAAATCATTTTTAAGGAAAGTTGTCTCCTAGTGTTTGCCTGAAGACTTAATGATTTATGGTTTTATGTAGAAATATTTTTCCTATCTGGTGTTAAATTTTTTAACAAAATAGGAAAGAATCCAACTGTAAAGAAATCTTCAGAAGAATCATTACTGTGTTCACTCAGTGCATCTTTGTCTGCTTTTTCTGACAGATGAACAGCATTTAAAAGTAAAGATTTAGGGTGTACCGAACTGTATGTTGGTCAAACGTGTCTCTTGTTCTGTGTTTTCCATTCCAGAAGCTCTTTTCTCTGTGAACCATGGTGGTGATCATACTGCTTCCACGTCAATGTCTGTTTTGGTAGCTGGATTTTATCTCTAATTCTGTTAAAATGCCTGGTTTCTGTATAAAAGGAATGATGCAAAAAAAAAAAATAGTTGGGGGTGGGAGAATAAGCATAAGTATGCACACCCTTAACCCAAAACTTTGTGAAGACACTTTTTTCAGGTTATAGCTTTTCACACTAGATTTTAATTATGATGCATCTGGCTAAACTAAAATAAAATTCAGCTTTGCATCTTTTAGACATAGCTTTTGAAGAAGTTTTAAATGGGCAAACCAATCCCATTTTACAAAAGTATCAAACAGGAAAAGCACAGAAAACAATAATCAATAATAATGGATTTTGTGTCTTTCTAAATGTAAAATGTACAACTCAGTGCCAGAAGGAAAGCAAATGACCTTCTTAAAATGATAGCTGAAGCTGGTAAAACAATTAGCAGTGAAAAAAACTAATTATTGTATCACCGTGGGATGAAAGGCCACTCCGAAATCAAGAAGCCATTACTCAAAAAGAAGCACGTAGCGTGCTATTTATGTGATATTACATCTGAAAGAACATTGAGCAGTAAATGCAAGTAGGGAGAAAATAATAGCAGTCCAAGAAGGAAGCCTGGAGGCACCCCACTGGGGAGGGCAAGTAAAGAATACTTTACAAAACTTAGAAACATTGTTGCAGTAGGGACTGGTGCACTACACAAAATAAATGCTACCATGAGGGAAGCATTTATTTTGTTTCCCTCATAATATATTTCCTATATTATGTGGAAATATTGAGGCAACATCTCAAAGGCACTAATGTGTCTTCCAACTGATCGGTGACTCAATCCATACAGCCAGGATCACTACAAAGTGGCTTCAGAACAACTAAGTCAGTGTTTTCAGGTGATTATCACAAAGTTCTCAGGCAGGAAGTTAAAGTTTGGGCACAAATGTATTATATCTGTACAGTATATGTAAATATCTGGATTTAGCTGTATGGCACAGTGAAGACAGTCGTCAGTATTTGGGGAAAATGTGGGACAATGATGATAAAAGAAAAACTGGAAAGTTCTACAAAACATAAAGAAGAAAACAAGAATCCCACTGGAGGGTATTAGTCATGGTAGGTTTGCAAGACAGAAGCCTTTCTTTCAAATAAAATATTCATTCCTCTTTAAAATCTCAAAACATCTTGCATGAAAATGTGTTTTAGGGAGATGAAAGCAAGACTGAGCATTTGAGCAACGATTTCAAAAGCCACGTTTGGCACAAAAACAGCTCTGAACATCAAACAAACACCGTAACCACAGCAAAACATGGTGGTGCCATCATAATGCTTCTTCAGATGGAGCTGTGATTTCTGGAGGAATTTATCAAATTATCCCTAGATATGCAAAGTAGGCACCTGCTAGAAATCTAAAATTGAACTTGGACTTTAGTGTTTTATAATTGCAGTGAGCCAAAGCATACATTTAAATCAGCAAAGCAATGGTTTCACCAGAAGAAAATAAAAGCTTGGGAATGGCTTAGATTAAGTGAATCCAACAGTAAACCTGTGTGGGCAACTAAAGACGGCAGGGGGACAAGATATGTCCTCACAATCTGACGGATTATGAGACCTTTCACAAACAGAGTGGGCAAATACTCCCAAACCAAGATATGGCATACTAATAAACTCCACAAATAATTAGTTTAAGACTGTGCACATTTATGCAACCAGGTCAGCTGTTTTTTGTTGTTGTTGCTGTTGTTTGTTTTTATATTTATCCCCCAAAATATACTTTTTTTCAGATTATTATATATATCATAGGCAGAAAAATGTTTTGAAATGATTTAGCTTTCGATTTTTCTTCAGCACAGCACCAGGTTAACAGGGAGATGTATGCTTTCGACATTTATTCCCATACTGATGCATGCATTCATTTAATTTGGGCGTAAAAGGCCAAACAAAATGGACTAAATGGGGAAAAAATGCCATATTTATGTTGAAATGAATGGAATTGAAGCCCCATCACATAAACTAATTAGCAAAGTATTTAGATAGATAGATAGATAGATAGATAGATAGATAGATAGATAGATAGATAGATAGATAGATAGATAGATAGATAGATAGATAGATGCAGTCATGCCATGCACCTCCCCTTCTCAGCCCATTTACTAGAGGTTTACTTCCACTCGGATGAATAGTAGTAGTAGTAAAATACCCTGGCTATGTATGTGCTGCTCTGCCTCCATCCCCTCCCCTCACGACTCCCTCGCTCTCCCTTTTCTCTGCATCCCTGGGCGGCAAGGGCGGCTTTAGCAGCATCCGCATCAAGCCCTGAATCCACTGCGCTCCCTGACAATTACCGACTAGGCCTCTGACTGGGAAAAAATAAACCCACAAAAACCTCACGACCCTCGCCGAACACAGGGAAACAATAACACGAGCAATCTACATCAAAATGCACAGCGTCTCTGACATTGACGACGTATCATGCAGCAGCTTTGATTTACCGATTGTAGCATCCCGGCGGTCCGTCATCAAAAGGCTACTCACTGTTTCTGCAGCTGGCTGGTCGGTAAGATGGCAGCCTGGAATCAGCAGTATTGTCACAAGACGGCGTCGGTGCTGCTCGCCCGGGCTCTGAGTGGTTCTGCGTTGCTACCGCGGCTCGGTTGTCTTCGACCGCTGTCAGCGTCGGATGCTGATGATGGAGTCGGTCGGTGGTTACGCGCATCAGCTGAGAGACACACACCCACCTCTGGCACCGCCCCCTTCAGCGGCACGATACAAACGCCCCCTTTTGGCGTTCATCCAGTGTTCATGGGAATGGTCACCTGGATGGATGGATGGATGGATGGATGGATGGATGGATGGATGGATGGATGGATGGATGGATGGATGGATGTGACATTCCTGAAAAGATTTCCTGAGAATCTGACCTTGCTACCTACCATACCAATCTCGTTTATTAAAAATAAAACACTTTAAAAACAACAACAATGCTGACCAGAGTGCAAAACATTGAATTAAAGAAAAACGAGAAAGAAAAAAAACAACACAAGATAACGTAATGATTAAAATAATAAAAAATTCACTAAATAGTTCAAATAAATTCAAAAATACTTTACTGAATCCAAAAGGAAATTAAATATACTTAAAGGTCACTTAATTGAAGTTTTTGTTGATGGTGATGGCTGTGGGTAGGAAAGATCTCCTGTAACTGTCTGTGTTACAACAAATTTGAAGAATCCTCTGACTGAGACACCTTGTGTCTCATGAAAAGGATAGTCAGAGTTATCTCATTATTTGATGTAGGATCGTTTTTTCTAGCATCATCTCCAAAGTAATCCCCAAAACAGAACCAGCCGTCTTCATCAGGTTGTTGAGCGTCTTTAAGGTTATAATGCTGCTCCAAATAATGACAGCAGAAGAGAAAATACTCTAAAGAATATTATTCCACTGTGTTCTCTGTAATTCCAATCACCCTGTTTGCAAACGTTAAAGAAAACACAAGTAGAATTTGTAAGCTGTTGGAAAACTTAACTTTTCTTAGCTGAAATCAAGGAAATGTGAGTTTACTTGTAACATCATTCAAAGTGTTTTACAGGAAAATCAAGGAGGGAGGTTTATGAAAATTAAATTACATTAAAAACAAGAAATACAATAAAACAATAATGACACATTTAAAAATAACAGAGAGAAAGAAATGCAAAAATACAACTGTAAAAGAAATAGTTAACACATGATACTATTAAACTTCTACAGTCATCCTTGACTTTCATAACTCCAGTACATGTTGACATTTTACAGATTCAAACAAAATCCTTTTTGTTTTCCTTTTTAATGTTTTTTTTTAATCTAGTGTATTTTAAGACAAAAGCATATTCACAGATTTAAAATAACAACTATTTAACAGATACTTAAATACCAAAACCTCGAATGAACTGGATGGATAAATGTGAAAGAAGGTATCTGTAACTGATTAGTATCCAGACTTATGTGACTGCATCACTCACAAAAATACCAACTTATTGTTTTTAAATGAAAAAGCTCTAAGTGCTTAGTTTTGTTTTTCTAACACTAATAACTTCATAGCGAGTTCACAATTGAGAGTTTCCGTTGCTTATGGCTTAGTGTTTCATGTGAAAAAACATCTACAAAAGCATGTTTATTGTGTTCAAATTTGGGCAGGTGTCCAGGAGGTGGCAGTGTTGTCACAGCTGGAAAATTGTTACCAGGAGCGTTGAATCAATCCGTTTCTGGGGGATGTTATTATTATCGCTGACCGCTATGAGGCGCTATAATTCCCTCCAATCAACTTGACCCCAAGACTTTATCAGTTCATGCATGGACACAGAAATTATTTTCAGTCACCTCTCACCTCTTTGTGAGATAAACAATCTCAATTTTTGGAAAAAATACGTAAAAGAACATTTCTATGTAAAAGGTTTTCTACGTATGTAGATGTGTTTCTTAACATCTTGTCAGTGTAAACTGGTTCATTACCTGTCGTCCCGATGGAATCACCGTCCTAACAAATGCATGAAATGAAGACTTTGCTTACTGGTTATTTGTACTTCTGCTGATGATGGTGATAAAATATTGAGACCTATCATCCATATAGCTATAATCCTTTGTCTGGAAATTACTTTGGGGTTTGGGAAAACTATTACATCTTTACTCCCAACACACACACTTTCCAGAGTAATATATATATATTTCTAAAAGAAAAGCACTTCTCATGTTAAGGTAACTGAGAAAGTGGCAGAAGCTGTCGAACAAAACTTGTTTCTGAATTACATTTTTTTAATACACCTGTAAAACCTTTGCCTTTCAATCACTAGCTCACTCTAGTGTCCATCATTATTACTTTTGTATTTAATGTAATGTTGTGTATGCTTTTTATTCATTTATTTTGTCCAAGATTTGTATTTATTTTATTTGTCAACAGTGTAGTCAGGGGTGGGGGTTACAAATTACCTCCGTCTAGAAACACAGACGCAAAACATTTACTTTGCATTAAACATAAAAGCAATATTCTCTGGATTTGTCCCTGGTTAAATAAACAAGTAAAATAAAGATATATTTTTGCAGACTTCCTTCCTGTTTGACCTTTAAAGGTACTTTACTGCTACTTTAACTGTTTTGTACAAATCCAGTTGTGTTGGAGGCTCCTCTGTTTTCCACAACATTCAACAGGAAAAGTGAATTTTCTCTCATGTGTCATATGTTTTGTTGCAACCAGACAGAGGGAGCATGTTGGAGAAAGCACCAGAACAGAGTGGAGGCTAAGAGACGGAGCGGCTCTGTTTCTATGAAACGTCTGGCAGCTGTTCAGCGACACCTCCAAGGCCTGATGGACAGGTCCAACTGAGAGACAAAAATAACCCTCAGGGAGAGGACAGCTACCAGGTCCTGGAAGGGGGGGGGGGTGTGTGGGAAAATGTCCCAGGTTATGGGACACAACATTTAACATGTGAACGCAATTTAATCAGTCCTGTAAGTTCGATGGTTAGTGCTAGCGGTGATCGCTTCACACAGTTATGACTGTTTCATGAAAATGTCTGTAAACCTTAAGAATTTTGATTTTGGGGCATCTAATGAGGCAACCCCCTCTCTGAGCCTCTTGGTACAGCTCAAGTGGGGTAAGGCTATTTTAGTCCCTGGAGGGAGGAATGTCCAGTTGCCACAGAAGATACAACGTGTTGGTTTGCGAGTTCTCCAACTATCTTTGTAGTGTGATAGCCTTCGCTCAGCTCAAGCCACCATTCATTCCCCAAAATCTGGGAAAGAGGAGCACCGAGAATGGAGAACGTGGCCATATTCGACTCTCCTGGGAAAGGAAGGGGCTTGAAGGCCGCCAAGGAGTTTTGGGCTGGAGATGTAATTTTCTCTGAGGCCAGTCTCTCAGCTGTTGTGTTTGACAGGTATGATGTGGAGTGAAATCAGAGGTAATGTGTTTTAATGCAACTGTGAGGATATTCAACGTTAAACACTTTTAAAATTTTGAAAGCCCTACAAGTTTATTTGTAATTTTAAGCTTAAGAGATCCGTTTTTACAAAATACTACTTATTATCAGTCATAGCTGCAATAAATGCAGTTTGAACAATGTGCAAGTGTACAATTAGCGTTTTATAATGTGTTTGATCTTCTCAATATCAATGTCATTCCCTTCCCAGAAGGAATATAATCCTTTTACAACAGATAAACATGAAGGAGAAAATAATCTCAACTCAAAGTCCTCTTATTAGCGTTGCATGGAAGCAATTAAGTTATCTGATGTTATCTGAGTGTTTTGCAATATGCCCTGAAATATAGAAAAAGTAAACTAATTACACTTTGCTGATTTACTTAAAAGTCAACATAAGTAAGCAAATTCAGCAGAACGGCAAACGTGGACAAAATCTTTTTGTGACATTTTTATTACTTTTGTCTCTGCAGCCACGCAGAGCGCATTTGCCACAGCTGTTTCCGCAGACAAGAAAAGCTCCAGAGGTGTGGTCAATGCAAATTTGCCCATTACTGCGACCGAACCTGCCAACGCGCTGGCTGGGCCGAACACAAACAAGAGTGCAGTGCCATCAAGGCGTACGGAAAAGTACCAAATGAGAACATCCGGTGAGTGGAAGCCCGAGGAGAACTACGCTGAACTTTTCTGTTTGGGAATACATCAAACAACAAAACTTTACATAGAAATACATAAAAAAAAAAAAAAAACGTTTTGTATTACAGGTGCAAGGTCACTCTCCGGTTACAGAAATCTTATGTGCTTTAAAATTAGATTATTATCATTCTATGACCAAAATGTAATATGAGAGTGCATAGTCCAAGTTCAAAGAAAAGGTTGGTGTACTCTTCAGGGATGTAATCTCAAGAACTGCAACACACAGCTTCTGTTTGAAAGTATTAGATAGCAGCATAGCTTTGTGCATAAAACTTAATAACCCTTGGCTTAATGAAGGCCAAAAAACAATTATAAAGTAACTAGTGATTTATTCTGTGCAATTAATTTAACATAAAACAGAAGCATACTCTACATCTATGGAGTGGAAGAAGTCTGGATATTAAAAATGTCACCAAAGTCAAAAACATTTAAATTTGTTTTAGCTTTAACAAGTTTTTGCAATTATCTGATCAATTCAGACAAGCTAAACTTCTCTGAAACCCCCCCCCAACACCACCACCACCACCACACATTTCTAGCTCTTTAATGATCAGTTTGAGTTCTGAAAGAAAGGCCATCATGGTGATAAAAAACACTCTGCTTAAGGTCTACCCGAAGGCAGAAATATCAATATTAGCTGAGATTTGTGGGTCATTTCTGAAAAACGTCATCGTGAGAGAGAGGCTGAAGCTCAGCAGTACCACTTATGCAACGAACCATCTGCAATCTAACAGTGTTATTACTAAACATGGAAAATAAAAACCCGACCTAAAACTGAACCTTGGTGGACTCATTTCAAAATCTCAAGAAAACTGGACTTGGTTCCATCTACGAAACACTTTGTTCTCCATCTGTGAGGTAGGTTTCAACCTAGCCTGAAAGCCCATCACTCAGACCGGTGTCTGTGCGCATGATCAAATACCTTGCACAGATTAACAAACAGAGCAGCACAAGCCTGCTTTCTGTCCAAGGCACTGCTAATGCCATATGTACCAAAATAACTGATGCCACGGTACAGTGACACACCCAGACGCCTGGCTAATTTCCTTTTCAGGTGCTGTTGTTTCATTTAAGTTTTCATGTCAGACTCTAGAATCTTGATTCATATGTCCTTGTCACTTTAGAAGAAGATAAAAATATGTGCTCACTCACACACACACACACACACACACACCCCACACACACAGTGCTTCACTGTCCAATTTCCAACTGGTGTTCTCCATTTTTCCTTCGCGTACGCAGACTGGTGAGCCGCATCATGTGGCGCATCGATAAGGAAGGAAGCCTGGTGTCTGACTTGCAGCTGACCACCCTGGACGAGCTGGAGGACCACCTAAACGACATGCAGGAGGACGATTTAAAGGAGCTCAAAGTGGACATACACAACTTCCTGGACTACTGGCCCAGAACCAGCAAGCAGCACACAATCGACGACATCTCACACATATTTGGAGTGGTGCGTTCCAAAGTATGACATGTTTGTGGTGTAAGACTCCAGAGCAGAAGCTGCTTTTTTTCCAGTGATCAAGCAAACCCTGGTATGAGCCAGCTCCCTTCAAGATAAGGCCGTGTGCAGGAGCTAAGAGAGCAAAATTAATGAGTTTGGTCTTAGTCAACAAGTTATGGCACCTAATATTTGTTTTATAGCAGACACTCAGGTTTAAACATTCATCTGTTGTGCAGAAAGAACAACATGTACAGTGTACCAATGACACAAAAACAAAGACGTTGGTAGTGATAAGGAAGCTGAGACAATTTGGCTTTAATTTCTGGTTTCATTGGAAGAGTCCAGGGTTCTCATCTCTTTTAATAAGTCAAGCAATATTATTCACTCCACCTTCACTGCAGTAGTTTGTGTTAAGGCAACACATCTTTCATATAAAAAGAGAAAATGGTCCGTATTTTCCACAAACTCTTGATCAGTTTATCTTCTGAAGCCAACAAAGGTTTAGAAATTTAGAAAACTAAGCTGAGGTTATGTTGTCTTTCAGATGGGGCAGCAATGCCAAACAGAAACACATTGATATGTGTGAAACTTCTTAGCCAAATATTTTTATTGTCAACCTTGTCTATATTCTTGATTTCAACTGAAATATTTCTTGTCTAACGTTTCAGATCAACTGTAACGGCTTCACTGTGAGCGACCAGAGGGGTCTTCAGGCGGTAGGAGTTGGTCTTTTTCCTAATTTGTGCTTGGTTAACCATGACTGTTGGCCAAACTGCACTGTGATCCTCAACCACGGCAGGTAAGTAAAAAATAAATGAACAAAAATAAAACTCCCCCTGACAATGTTTGCTATTGCTACCTTCAGATTTCTTTCTTTTTTTCTTTTTTTTTTTTTTTGCTTGTCACACTTATACATTTCAGGACATTAAATGCTAGATAGAAATAACCTGAGTAAATACAACATTCAGTTTCAAAGGACAATTTGAAAATAATGTTAAAACCTCACTGGTCTTATAAATGTAAAAAGTCTGTGAACCTAAAAACTGGCCTGGTTTCAGGTGGTTGTATTAGCGGACATCTTTTGGAGGGTAGGTGTGCAGCTTTTGCCTGTTTTTTCACTGCAAATAAGTCTTTCTCATTTGTGGATAATGGCTTTCATCATGGATCACTGGTGTCCCAAAAATCTTAGAAATGTCTCTATAATTCTTTTCACAGAGGCCAATGAATCAGTAATAGGATTCACAGATTGTTAGATCAGGGCATACTGTAAAATAATTGCTTTTTTTTTTTTTTTAGCTTGCTTCACATTGTCAGAAACTTTTTATTAAAGGATAGCCAATGAAATTGAGCCAAAAGCTACAATATATCACTGTTAAGTCATGATTTAAAGAGCGGTTTGGAGGAGAGGAAAATTACATCTTCACACAGGACCATTCTGATTTGGATATTTATTTTCATATAGCTAATTGAGTCTAAAAGATCAGAAAGTTCATGTAGCTTTTTTGGTTAATACCAATGAAATTATCATTTGAAAGCTGCTTCTTGTATCTATTCAGGATATCTTTAATGATCTGACACATTTCATCAGGACAATAAACAGAAACAGAAGCAATAGGTGGGGGACAAATACTTTATCAAATCACTGTAGCTGCACATGACTCAAAATGGAAAATGGAAAAATAAAACCCAGGGTTAAAGGTTTGTGTGTGTGCACTTTTTGTTTTTGTGCTATATAAGGTTTGTTTGTGTGTGGTTTATGTATTCATCAAGTGTTATTCGCTGTAAAACTGCTTCCTGCTTGTCTTTCAGTCAGTCGGCTGTGAATACCATATTTCATTCTCAACGGAGGTGCGTTACCTCACCTTAAATCCTTTTGATAGCTACAGGAATACTGAACGCTAATAAATATTTGCACATAACCCCAATCGATCCTTCGTAGAAAACAAACGTCTTAGCTGGTTCTGTGGTGTGCACTTTATTCATTGTGAATCCATCTTCTTATAGAAACATCAACATGTACACGCTAACTCTCACTCACCCATCTGAGTGTGACAAGAAGCTGTTCTGTGCCCACTTCTCTTCTTCATCCTCGTATTTATCTAACTGCTTGTGAGATCAACACACACTTTTACATGTGCTAGATTTTTCATTTCATATTTGATTTTTGTCAAATGAAAACACAGAAGGTTGTTTTTGTTTGTCTCAATGGCTCACCTCTAACACTACCTAGCTAACACCATTTTCATGTGAATACAGTTTTGTTTAAAGGTGCTGTCTGAAATAATTGGGCTCAGTTTTTGCTAACCAGATAGCTAGGTTAGGTTAGCATGGTGGTGCTAGCATCTCCCTGATGTCATTTTACCTAAGAGTTGCTTAGAGTAATACAATATAAATGTGCTATAAATTAAAAGATATGAACTGAATGTAAAAATGGCTCTAGTACTCCCTTGTCAAGACAATGAGGATTATAAACGGAGGCTTTTGCAGCCGTTGACAGAACTGGACTCATCCCGTGCATACAAGGGCAAAGTACGTCCAACATTTACAGTTTTTCTTTTTCAAACTCAACTTTTACAGGTATATGAGAACGATCAAGGACATTTTGCAACAATCCTTTTGTCAACCAGTTCCGGAAAGTAATTTTCTGTGACCTGACCAAGGCCATAATCCGACTAGTATAAAATGTGGTATCAAAAGTCAAATGCATAAAAAAATAAAATGTTCAGGAGATAAATAAAAATATTTGTGGATTGCCTGGTTATATGCAATAACAATTCATCAAAATATAAAATTTTTAGGATAATGGTGCTTGGTTAGGTATTTAGACCAGTGGTTTTCAACCCTGTTCTCGAGGACCCGCTGTCCTTCATGCTTCAGGTGATTCTCCTGCACCTGCAATCCTGAATAAAATGAATGCATTTTCCTCTTTTAGTGTACAATTAAGAGCAGCAAAAGCCTAGCAAACACCCAGATGTGTAGAGGCAGGGAAACACCTAAAAAAAAAAAGGGTTTTCAAATCCAGGCCTCGAGGTCTGGTGACCTGCAGCTTTCAGACGTGTCTCTGCTTCAACACAACTGAGTCAAATAATCCAGTCATTAGCAGAACCATGAGGAACTAGACTGCATACTGAAAAGGTGATTCAGCCATTTTATTCAGGGATGTTGGAAAAGTAACAGATCTAAAAGTTGCAGCTCCTATACCTTAGATTTACACATTTACATTAAAAGTAGTAAAGCTAAATATTTTAATATTACAATAGTTGACAGAAAATCACTACCACTGCCTGCTCTTAACAGAAGCACAAATTAAGTAAATGAAGAAGTGATAAGATAGGGTCAAGAATAGACAGGGGAACTCCTGGCCCATTTAAGACTTGATTTCATGACAGTAGGCTTCAAACAATCCACAGTTTGAATCTAATTTCAAAGTCACTAAAACAACATTAAGAAGCATCAAAGTTGCCAGATTTGACTTTCTTTCTGTGCACCATTAATGTTGTTTACTTTATCATGAGTGTGTAAATAAAATGTTCTGGTCCCAAATGAAGCAGACTTGGATGAAACAGCATCATATAGGTACAGAATTACTGGATGAGTAAACTGAGTCAAGATCACACGCAAAACCAGGTTAAAAAGTATAAATGGTAGATTAAAAAAAAGATTTTGTTACAAGCATCAGTGGGTGTATGATTCAGACTAAAAATGTGTTTTCTACGAACATTGTTTTATCAGAAAAAGGGAAAGAAATTAATCTGTTTTCATGAGTTAGGAATTGAGATTAGCGTTATTTATTTATTTTACAAAATATGATGGCAAATATAATACAATCTGCTTAGAGGGTAAAAAGGAGAGGCTTTACTTTGCACCTTTAAATATTCTGTTCATTTACACAAGCAGATCATTAAGTGTTTCAAGAAATAACGTGTGTGATCACTTTTATCATGCTGTCTGGTCTGTAAAGTTGACAGACTTGACTGAAACCCACATCATAGTGTATGTAGGCTTCCACCCTCATACACGCCATCATTGAAAATGACATGACATCACTTTGCATGCATTTTCAGATGCAGACATGCCTTAATTTTTGTTTCCACTCTTCAGGATTGAGTTGCGCTCTTTGGGCAAGATTGCAGAAGGAGAGGAGCTGACAGTCGCGTATGTGGACTACTTGAATGTGTCAGAAGAGAGACAGAGGCTCCTGAAAACACAGTACTTCTTTGACTGCACATGTGAACACTGCACCAACAAAACCCACGATGACATAAAGATGGGGGGACGGGAAGTGGAAGGAGTCAAGGTTTGTGTGTGTGTGCGTGTGTGTGTGGAGTTGGGGGGGCGGGGTTTATTCCACGGTGGCAAACAGACCAAATGCTAGCGCCTCATTTAGCACTGACAGGCGTGATAAGGCAGGCGGGAAATATGAGAAGCAGGACTACACTGACTATTTTAAGAGAAGATAATTCACAAGTAGATTTGCCATTTACGCACACTCCCAGATTTTAACTAGACTTGTGCAATGACTTTATGACTGTACTTATACTTCAGTGGCATACAGCAATAAAGCAAAGTCAGCTACTAGTAACAAATAAATAGAGCAGCCTCACATTATCTTAAGCTGCTCAATTCACTACTAGGTCATACTACATTCTGCTGGTTGAGACGAGAGAGGTCATTATTATTTATAGAGTCTTTTATCTATGAGGATAAAACTTTTTCTAAGTCTGTTTATCTTAAGAAACTGAACACAATGTGACATAATCGATGTCTTGGACATACTTCTTGCAGTTGGACAAAGGTCTTTTAGAGATAAGTAATCAGGCTTTAACTTTTATGGACTTAGTCGTGGCCTCTCTGAACAAAATAACCCATTCTTTACTATTTTTTGCTTAGGTGTTGCATTTTTAGACCTCTTTACTGCTGTTTCTCTATTTGTGTTGGTTAGTTATAAGATTATTTTTTCCAAACTTTCAGCCGTCAGATGAACAGGTGAAGGAGGCGACAGATTATTGCTTTGATATGATGGAAAAGATGGACAAGGCTCGATTAAACGGCGACTACCACGAGGTATATCAAACAAAAACAGGTTAAAAAGATCTCATGCTTGTTATTTAAACTAATCTTTGTCTTTTTTTTTTTTTGCTTCTAGGTGGTGAAAATATGCAGGCAGTGCATTGAGAAGACAGAGCCCATCTTGGCTGAAACTCACATCTACCAGTTGAGGATGTGGAGCACAATGAGTGAGGTGCAAGCTTATCTTCAGTATTTTGAGGAAGCGGCAGATTTCGCTCGCAAGATGGTAGAGGGATACAAGTGAGTGCAAACAGGAGCTTTAACTTCGTATGATACATATTTCCTGCTTAGGGTTTTAAAATCTGCTATCAGGTTTCTCTGATGGGAGGTTTGTTATACAAACAGCACAACTTTCATCAAGTCTTCGTTCCTTGTAAGTATGAGGCTTATTATACAGAAGGTATAACTCACAACAGCTGACTAGAAAAGGTCAGAATCACCATGGTAACTAGAAACTCACCATGGTAACCAGAAACACGCCATGCACCGAGTCAGCCCCAAGAAGTCTGCAAGAAGTCTGTCCAAGACCTTAACCTAAAATTTAAAACTACAGCCCCCACACAGCCTTCAAAATAAAAGTTTTGTTTTTCATAGATTAGATAGTTAAAGAGAAAGTTCCAGTTTTTTTTAGGTAAAAGAATCAGTGGTAGTTCTGTGTGGCCTTTAAATGTAAAGCTAACAGATTCATTTAAAGGTGAAAGTCTTGCTGTGTTATAGATTAGTGGTGACACACAGGTAGATTCCAGATATTAAAGGGCTTTAAATCCAAAAGGTGACATATGTTGGGTTTAAACGCAAGTAAAAATGGTAATATGGATTTAAACCGTCCGATCAGTCACTACCAAAATTTCTTCTGAATTTTTTGTAGTTTAATATTCTCTGTGAGTTTGTGGGGGTTTTGTAGTTTTTATTTTACTCTCAGTTTACTTTTCATGGTTTTTGCTGTTTTTACTTTTGTGATTTTCTTATTTGCACATTTGTTTTTGTCACATATTTTGATGTGTTGCTCTCTGCTAAAGTGTTGCATTTTGCACCTCATTTCCACTGCAAAATTCTTGCTCAACTGCAAGTTTCCTGGGTGAAAATCTCTGTGCTGAGCACTACGTTTTCCGTCTTGGCAGAAAGCTGTACCACCCAAACAACGCTGCCCTCGGTATGGCTGCCATGCGTGCTGGAGTGACTCACTGGCAGGCCGGACTCATCGAGGTCGGACACGGGATGATCTGCAAGGCCTACGCCATCCTCATGGTCACCCACGGCCCAACACACCCCATTACCAAAGACCTGGAGGTACAGGGCTTTATAACAATATTTACCAAAAAGAAAGCATATCAGCTTTCAATAATGAGCTTATTAAATATAGTGCATCAGGTGCCAAACAGCTGAGAGGCACAGCTAAAGATTTGTTGAAAAATATTATCCAAATGTTTACTCCATCATAATCAGAAAATGTATAAGTAGCTCTGGTTGCAAATGTCTGGTAAAAATGAATAGTGCTTCATTTCTACTGCCCCCTGGTGGCATGGATCCAGCTGGAAAATGTTCATCTTCCAGTCGATCTAATTCTTTATTCATAAATCAGTGTTACATTACTGGTGCAGATATACCAGTGGTTACCCTCTTATTCCTCCACAGGCGATGCGCATGCAGACAGAGATGGAGCTGAGGATGTTCAAGCAGAACGAGTACGTTTACCACAGCATGAGAGAAGCGGCCCTGAAAAACAAACCCATGACCATGCTGCACGAACCCAAGTCTGTTGAGGAGGGGATCAAGAATCTCTTCCACCGGAGGAAGTAGCTCAAACATGGGACTTTACAGTGGAGAAAGCAATCATTTTTGTTTACTGTAAACAGCTTCCTGGGTGTTTGATGCATTTCAGTCACATGACCAATTTCTGCATTGCTCACATTTTGTAGTTTTCAATAAATGTCTTGAACCAGTGACTTGTAAATCATTAATTTTTCCCTCGGGTCTTAAACTCAGTTTACAGGAGAGAAATTGCTTCAACTCAAAGAGAAATTGTTCTAAATCAATTTACAAGAGACAAGAAAAAGTTGTTCATACCACTGGCAGATTAGTGTGGTGCCCATTTGTTGATTTGTAAATCATAAGCGCCATTTAGTTCAACAGTTAAGCTGATTTTTATCCTACAAATTTTGAAAAATTAACTTTTGAATCCTCCCAGTGAGGTCAAGACATTGGGAACAAGGCGGAGTTGGTGACAGATTAACTGCTTTTAATTTGTAGGATCAGATTAAATTTAACTTTGAAAATATGAAAATCTTTTTCCAAGAAATCACATGTGCTCAGAAGCAAACCTCTTGCCACCCATGACCTTTTCAAAACCCAAGACCATTGTGATCCAAGTACTCACTTTAAAAAATGACACGTCAAATTTCCCCAGCAACATTTGCTTTATAGCAAGCAAGTCCAACCAACTTTAAGGGGATTTCCACTGGTATTTTGTGTAGCTCCACATTACCAGAAAGTGACCTCAAATCCAGATCTGCCACACAGGTGCAAGTATTTCCATAAACTAAACCCACCATGTCATACATATTAAGCAACACATTGCTTCCTTTTCACCTTTAAAAACTTAGTTTAGTTGGGCTTTTAGAGAGTTGCAAGGCAGCACAAACTCTGGAGTTAAATGAACAGTTCTCTCCCCTTTGTGCTTCAGAGCCAGTCTAGCACAATGGAGTTCAAGATTTCAATACATGGTCTGCACAAGCCCATTAAACTTAAGGTCTTTTTTATGCAAGCAAGACAGATTTAAGGAAGAGTGTGATGCTGTGGTGTCCAAGAGTCAGTAAAAATTTGCTTGTGTCCTTTAGCTAAGCCCAAGACAGACTGAAGTCTTGCATAAGGATCCATGCACTAACCTTAAAGAATTTGCCACTATAAACCTTACATGGAGGAATTCAAGTTCAATAAAGAGAGATAAATGCTGCTTTCATGTTTATTATACAAAGTGTAAACATCTACATGCGTTTGCTTATCCTCTTGTAAACAATGCTGCCAACAGTCATCGTCTGAAAAGAAAAGACGACGTTAATAAGTCTGTCCAAGAGGCAACCAGAGCTCATAGTTTGAAGAACTTACATTTACAATAGTGTTGGCATCAGTCAGTTCTGTGACCGACTCGATTCCTTTAAGAGAAACCTTCAGCTTGTTGCCGTCACGAACCACCACTCCCTTCAAGGTAGAAGTTAAAGATTTAACACTAAACAGTTAACCCAGTCAGGTTGGGTCAGACCCCATTTAAAGTCAAACAGGTGAATTTAACTTACCTTGATCTTCTCTCCAGTTAAGGATTGCATCTCTGCCTCTTTTCCAATGGTGAAGGAGTTTGTAATGACATTTGAGCCAGTAGTGACCGTCACTTTGAAGTCATCACCAGTCTCTTCAATTTCAGAGACGCTCTTAAGATCTTTACCTTTCTGGATGAGTTCATCAGGAACACCTAGAATACGTCGGATTAAAGCCATGCCTATTGTTCACACACAGTTTGACCACAAGTCTGTTAAAGCATCAACTCACCAACAGCCTTCATAAACACCTCAAAGTTCTCATGAGACTCCAGCTGGTATTTCCCAGTGAAAGACATGATGGCAGACAGTGAAGGTAGAGAAAAATGAGGATCCTGCCTCTTTTATACTCTCAGACTGCAGTAGATCAATGATTAACCGCAGGTGATTCCAATTAGGCGGAGTCAGGCCACCTCATGCAAGGTCACATCGACCACAGCAGATAAAACTCTTGGCGGAGATAAACAGCTTAGCAACTTAACTAAGGTTTGGTGAAACTTAACAAACATTAGGAAACAGAGACGGTGAGAAAAAGCAAAAGAAAGAACCACAAACAAATGTTGACATAATTTTTTGTGCATGACCAACATGGGAATGACCTTTGACTTGACTGTTAGTTGAGACACAAAATCCAACAATGAAGATGACCTGAAGGCAGCTACCAAAGCAATCTGCACTTCCGCTACAGATTGGAAGTGCTAAGAGGCTGACCGGTGCATTGATGCAGCAATTCATGCAAGAGGAATCCCAGCCAGGCAATGAGTTCATTTATAGCTCTGGTCAAGGACAGTTTATTTTTTCAGTACGCTGACATCTTTGAATTCAGTTTTTTTTTTTAAATTATGCTTAAGATTCAATTTTTCCAAGAAATTGAGTTTTGAGTTTTCATCAGCATTAGCCATAATCAGTAAAACTGATTTAAAAACCTTCACATATATCAATCTTTGGGAAGTTGAGCTAATAATTTTTCTCATCTTTTGAAATTAAGTAGTAAAGTAAATAATCTTTGAAGTTAAATTCAACTTAAATGAGATGCCCATATATGGTAATAAATTTACTTTTTTTTTCTTCTGGTAAAAACCCATCGAGGTGCACAAATCCACAGTGTGAACTATGATCCACATTTGATTTCAAAGGTACTTTGGTCAGATTAAGTGACTTTTCACGATAAGATTTTTGATGATGAGAGTTTTCACTAAGCAGACTAATATAACCGTTTATTCTGCTCAGTGCAACATCGCTCGTCTGCAGCCTGTCTTTCAAAATGTTTTCCTCTGACTGAAACACATTTCTTTGTCATTACCTCTTGAACTGAACACAGTTCAGACATTAAGCTGAGAAAAAAAATGGCTCAAAGGTGTCCAGATAATCACCCTAAAGGTTGCAACATTGATATTTGCACACAACCTCATGTGAGGATCTGAAAGATAAGGGCAGCTCTGATGATAGTGGGATATGTTCGAACACTAAACCTGATAAGGCTAATGCTGACCCTTTCTTCACCTTGTGCAGAAAAGAAGAAAAAAAAAAACAGAGGCATGTTATACTTTCTCCCAACTTTATTTCAGCATGCAGAACTCTGGATGACCTCTCTGTATTCATCCCTGTTTTCATACTCAAAAATATATTGACAAAGGCACTCTACTGAAGCGCTAAAGGTGGTGACAGACATGGAAACACAACTATACAGCAGGAACTACAAGTCCCATTGTCCTTGCAGAGAGACCTTCGGGTAGCGGAGGTGCTCATTGGTGGGTTCGGTGAGAAGTGTGGCGGGCCAGATGCAGGAGCCTGAGGATGATGTCGGTGGGGTCACTGCCTTCCAACTGGCTGCTTTGGTCGTCTCCGTCGTCCTCAGGGAGGCACGACTGATCAGAAGTGCAGCTTTCTGTGGTGGAAAAAAAGAAAGACGGAGGAGTTAATGCTGCGGCATTTCACTGCGACTGCACTTTAACGAGCAGAAAAAAAGGCATTTTCCTGTAATTTCCCCACCACTTAGAGCTACAAGAGGATCAGAATGATCTAAAGAGAATAATCAACATGTTTGTTCCTGCTTTTATTGTTCTGCAAGTCTTCTGCTTTTATTCCATGTTGCCTATTAAGTGGTTAAATGCCGCTTTTGCATGTTTATTTATTTTAACAGTGTTGTTTTCTTGTAAATGTGACCCTGTGACTTAATGGTACTTGCCTGTTTACATTAAGATAACAAATTTAAAGCAACGGTTGGTTTCTAAAGAGGATTTCAACATAAATTCAGCCTTTCAAGAAAAGGTTGCAAAATTAGCATTTAAACTGGAACGAAAAAAGCTGCTACTGATGCATCGACACCAGTAATGAGCCATATTTAGATTAATTATACATCCTTCTGTCAGAACTAAAAAAGAAATCTTTCAGATGAGAAGTGAAACACTCAAAATCGAAGAAAGGAAGTATGTTCGTCTTCTGTTTACAGGCATAGATCTTTATGGTACTTTAACTTGATTTACATCTAAAAGTTCTCTGTGCTTATCTAAAGGCTGTCGTGTAAACTGTTATTTAGGTATTTATAGAAAGTTCTACAATGACTATTTAGAATCTGTTTTTTGTTTCTTCAATTAGAAATTTCACTTTGTTTTCACTTCACACCTTAGTTTCTTTAAAATATGCACTTTGCTCACATTTGTATTTAAATTGTGTGAGGATTTAAACGCTTTGGCAGATAATTACAATAAGTTGAGAAGCCCTCCCTGTTGTCAGCAAATCAAATAAAAATGTTGATGTTGTAATAAAATTATATGAATGTTTAAAAATGGGCCTTGTTTCACCCAGGGTTGTTTCGAAGGTAATGTGTGTTTCTTCCATACACACTGCCACCTACTGGCCAACATGGGCCTGTCCTTTACCATTGTTGTCCTTATCCATTGTGAGACGTTTGTCGACAAAAACCAGAACTAAAATACTGAAGGGATTTTTAATTATCTTGGATTAAAATAGTTTTTAATCATCTGGAAATAAAACTGACATGGCGCAACACTGGGTCTTAACCAAAACCGATCCATTTAGTTTGCGACTTTTAGGTTTTTGAAGCCAAAGCAACAGTTTTTGAAAATTAGTTTACTTGTAAAAGTAAAGTATGTGACTTGAAGACCCAACAACAGTAAAGGAGGGAATCAAAACTCCAAGTTAGATGAGTAACGGTGCTCTATGATATCTCGGAAAATAAAGTATGATGTAGAACAAATGGAGCTGAAGATGATGGAGTAATGAAAGACGCACAGGAGACAAGTTTTTAAAAAATTACACTAAAAATATAAAGCAATGGTAAAAAGCATATTTTCATATTTTATACAGTTATCTTAATATATTGTGTAATTTCTTTGTCTAGACATTTTTTGATTGCCTGTGTTGCCATAATGGACTGGTACATTTTCTTCACCTGCTACTTGAAAAGCAAGAACGTTGCAATTTTTTTTCATGCCTAAAGTAAATGCACCATTCCATTATGACAACTTTTTGTCTTGAATCAGTGTCTGTTTCCGGATTCTCTGACCTGCATCGCAGCAAAGTCCTGCAGCGGCGCAGCGTCCTCCCTCTGAGCCACAGGCTCTCCCTCCGGCCTGACAGGGGGTGAGCAAGTAGTTCTCCTCCACGCAGTGTGCCGACTCGGGGGAACCCATGAGGCAGCCGATGCCCTCCCCGCAGCAGATGCTGGGGCCGTAGCAGCGGCCCCGGTCTCCAGGGCCGCAAGACATGCACTATGGAGGGAAAGAAAAAGAATCTGAAGTATTTTTTTGTCTAGTTTCTAGTGCAAATATCTTAGTGCACTTAAAAGAAGACAAAACTAATGTAAAATGAACTTTTATGTGAGATACAGGAGCTTTATGTCAGTAATTAATTAATATTGATGAAAACGTATTAGTTCCACTGGCCGATTGAGTCACTTATAACTTGAGAAAAACGTCTTGCTAGTGAAATAATCTGACAGTGGAATTAATACTTTTTCATCAATATTAAGGAATTATTTATCTAATAGAAGCTCATATTTATAGCTGAACAGTTAGCTGTAAGTTAGTGCACTTGAAATAAGAAACTAGACCAAACGTAACAGTTTTTGCAAATTAACTTGTTTTGTGTTTTTGCAGTGTTTATCTTTTACTATGCTTATTCAATTTGATGCAGTTTGTTTCTATACTGCCAATTTGCAACAAATGCCATCTTACGGCACATTACCAAACAAGAAAGTCCAATTTGTAAACAGAAATAAATCAAGTCAGTCTAATAACTGTATACACATTTTACTGCATATATTTCCATCCTAGATTTTCAGTTCTATTTCTGAAATTTATCTTGAATCCAACACGTTCTCACATTTCTGAAGAGAAAGAAAATGCAAGGAGATCTGTTCTGAAAGTTGTCATAGCTATCTATATTTTTTTGTCATTCAGCTTTGATAGGTGACAAATTTCAATTTGACAAGGAAAAAGCATTTTACTTTGAGTTTGTAGCTTAAAAATTAAAATTGGAGCGACAAACCTTTCGGAGAGGAGCATCCATGATTGACCTCTTTCCACCGATGGGGCAGTTGGAGATGTAACACGCCGAACAAACGGACAGGAGGAAAAGCAGGCCCACGGACATGGCAGCTCCAGACATTTCTGCTGAGAATAAAGGCTGTTAAATACAGGAAATGGACTCGGCTACAGAGATGTCCTGAGATCAAACCCGTTCACCTGTTTCTTCACGATCTGCTTTACAAGCGCTCAGAGGTGATTGCTGTGGTCTCCGTCCTTGCATCTGCCGTTCACAGGTCTTATATATTCCTCAAGGCAACTTTTGAAAGTGACCCAGAAAGCCGAAAGCCACTTAAAAATCTCTAATGAATGTTCTTTGGATGCAGAGATGAATCGTCACAGTGGGAGGACAGGGTCAAAGGGCCAGGTCGTCGTGCTTACGTCTCTTTTGGCGAAGTTCATTACTGAAGGTCTTGTGGAGCGTGACCGTGCATGTTAGAGATGAGAAAGACCATCAGAGAGGTCAAGATGAGCATGCAGGGTTGAAATTATTCTAATTATTAAAGATCACACGGACTGTAGAACGTTGATCTGCAATTATTAGAAGACAGTTTGAGTTTTGGGTTTATTCTTAAGATTTTTTGACATATTTTGGAGGGCTGTCAAGAAAGAGTGAACTTACAGGTGATCAGAGGAGGTCTGTGGTCAAAACTGAACGCTAAGTGGCCGCGTTTGGCTCGGCGGCCATGTTCTCCTTGAAGCAATGCAACACTGATGATGACAAATCGTCCCACTACTAAAAATGTCCTCCATTCTTCTTTAAGTCCTTAATTCTTCAGAGGAATTGAGGCACACATTGTTCAGGATCTGAGGTTAATTGCTTTTATGAGCTAATTAACACACTTAATGACCAGCCACAACCCGCAGAAGGCAGCTACATCTCAACAATGATATGAGCTCAATTAGTGCACCTTTCTGCAGAAGCCACCTCGTTTCAACTAACTTTTGTTCCAGGTGTAAGTTTGTTAGAAACGAATATGTGGAACAACTCACAGTTTCACTTGCCTCCTACTGGCTGCGAGTTGTTTACCTGGACAAGGTAAAGGAACAACCTTCCCTCCATCTATGCTGATGGGAATGTGACAGTTTTGTGCAAACATTTACAACACAAAAGGCCTTTGAAATTCACTTTTGTTGAGTAAAGCTTCCATCTTTAATATTACTTTGTTTTTTTTTTTTGTTTTTTATTACAAATTACAGTAAAAAAAACAACAACTTTGCATTTCTATTTATTTTACTTTACTCCCTGTAAATAAAATACAGTGAAAAAAACAAACTTTATAAATCACGTAATTGGTAAATGTGGTTCATATGAGTGTGATTAATCTCCCATCATCTTCATGGAAGAGAAGCAGGAAGAACAGCCGTATAAATTTTGTTTGAAGTTCACTAGAAGCCATGTGTGGGCCGTAGGACGCCCATTAGACCAAAATGCATCTGTAAGTCGCTACATGCATGTGTAGAACCTTGAGCACACCATTCCCCTGATGAAACACGGTGGTGGTGGCAGCATGCTGTGGCCATGCTTTCTTTCAGCTGTCACAGGGAAGCTAGACAGAGTTGGTGGGGATCTGAATGAATATAAACACTGAAATGTTAAAGGCTGCAAAACATCAGGATTTAAAGACCTTTAGTTTCATCTGTGTTTCTGGAGTTGATGGTTTCTTCATTATTTACTTAGATCTGGTCTTAGTTCATTCATCTATGTGTGTTAACTTCGGTGCATTAGAGTTGGGTTCCTTAAGTTTTTCCTTTCATCTGGTTTCCTGTGTCTTAGTTTTGTTTCTTTCTCCTTTTCTTCAGCCTCCCAGCTGTTTTTCATCTCCTCATTTCCTCTGCCTGCTCTCCCTCCCTCCCAGCTGCTGCTACTCGCCTTTGATTGCTCCTTTGTCACGGCCACCTTTCCTTCAGTACTTAAGCTCTTCAGTTTGCGTTAATCCTCACTGGTTCTTCTGTTGATCTTTGTGACTTACTCCATGCCTTGCGCCGTCTGTCCAGCCATTTCTACCTGCTATTTGTAAGTTTTCGCAGTAGTTTCACTAAATATGTCTTCCATGACAACTCCAAGTGTCTGTCTACCTGTCATGCCACAAAACACAAAAGACTGAGGGAGAGGGAGAGGTTCACTGTCCAGCAGGACGATGACCCTAATCATACAATCAGATCTATGATGGAATAGTTTCAAAGCTCAAGTCCAGTTTCTTGGTGGTATTATGCTGCAACTTTTGGATGCATTTCTTCCACAATCAAGTCAAATAAATACTTCTTTTCAGGCCTCAGAGACAAATGACTTGATGATGAGGGATATGCATCCACAAGCCCCAGAATGGTGGGTGTCCAGCAATGCACCCTGGTTAAAAATAAAAAACAAAAACATTCAGTTGTTAGAATGGCCTGGTCAAAGTCCAGGCTGAAATCTGTGGCAACATTTAAAAATTGCTTTTCACACGGTTATCCATGTGATCTGAGCTTTTGTGATGTGGGAAAACATGTTGAAGGGGTATGAATACTTTTGCAAGGCACTGAATTTCACTGCAAACTAAATCATCTTGCATTTCCTTAAAATAGACTGATAGTAAAAAAGAACGTAAAAAATGACACCAGTGGAAAGATTCAGTCCATCATTGCATGCCAATTCACAACTCTTAACAATTCAAATTGTGTTGTTTGTTTGTGCAACATCAACTCTCCTCCTCAAGTTCCTCCAAAAACCTGTGCAAATCCCTATTTCATAGAGAAATGGAGATGTCTATCTAGTGTTTCCTTATTTTTCTGCAGGAAGGCACTAGGCTTGTTGACTTCCTCTCCCCTCCCTTCCTTCCTTCTCTCCGAAGGTACTCATCTGAAAAATGAGAACAAAGTGATTGTTCCTGTTCTCTTTCTTAAGTCACTTCAAATGCTATCCGTGGACGGGCGGCTCATTGTCAGGAGAGCTGCGGAGCGAGCGAGAGGAAGAGAACTCAGGCTCAGGTACAACAGCAACAAGAGCAGCAGCGGCAGCACTTCAGCCAAAAGCATCACAGAGAGAGGGGGAGAAAAACGCTGGTAAGTTGCACGCAGGCTTCCCTGCAGCCTGACAGGACACACTGGCATGGCACAGACTGGCACATGAGGAGGGGCTTCACTTTTAATGGATTGTTTGGGATGAGTGTGGCAAACAGGCAGGGGTCTGTGCTCACAGCGACTCAAGCAGCAGCAGGAGGAGTGAGGAGGACAGAGTCCAGGAGAGAGAATTCAACTTCAGAGACAGAAAACAATGAAAACTTTGATTTTCGTTTCCGGCAGCTCGAAAACCTGAAAAGTGACAGAATAATATTTTTGATCAAACTTGCACCCTGCATTAGGAATATTATTTTTTAACACATCTGCACTTTTTTTGTTTTGTTGAATTGCAATTTCTCTGTGTCCCCGCATCAGGAATATTCAAATTGTTATAAAGGTCTGCAGAGAGGAGAAATCATTTCATAATTACAAAATGTATTCTAAACTGTGCTGTTGTTGACCAAACACTGAATAACAATTGTAGATTATAAATGCTGAACTGTTTATCTAATATCTCAAAAAGGTCACATTCTACCACTGTAAACGGCTCACCTTTAACTATTATGTTAGAATAATAGTTAGTTTCCAGCTTATTCTCACGAATAAGTTGGAAGTGATTACCAGGAATAGAAGGATGATGTTATGAACGACATTGTTTAGAACTGTTTTGAATGCCATGCAGAAGTGAGATGGTTCCCCTTTGACTTTAGTTATCGTTTTCGTCCATCGTCTACAAAATCACACTAAGAGACGGCCGTGAAGATGCCATCTACATCACTGTTGTTATTGTTAGTTACTTGAGTCAGAAAGCCAATTTTAACATGGTGAGAAGTTAGAAAAGTGGACAGTTCTTCTGCGAGTGCAAAAATAAAGCGAAGAGATGAACAGAGCACAGAGAAAAGAGATGGAGAAGCGAAAAGTCTGCAGGAGGTAGAGGTGAACATTTCTCAGAGAACTTCCCGATTTCAGACGAGGAGGAGACCTGTGAGAAAGAAAGAAGTGAAAGGTTTCAGGTTGAACACCGAAAGATGTGGGTGTCGGCGCCGCTCCGTACCCTTTTCAATCTTTACTTTATAAAAATGCTTCAGAGGAACTGCTCCCCATCTTCAACTGAAACCAGAAGCATGGTCAGAAGATGAGCTTTTATAAACTGTTCCTCTTAATGATGCGTCTGGGGGTAAAAATAAGCATTGATCGAAAGTAGATCTGCTTAATAACTGTACTTTGTATATTTTAAAACTATTAGCTGCTCTTTTTTTGATGCTGATTCTGCAGATCCGTCTCTGATTTGGATCTATTACATGTCACACCTCTGATTCACTTTACTTGTTTAAATATCATTCAAAATATAAACTTTAAAAAGTCAGATTTCGGTTTCCTCATGTCTTGCTAAATTGTCCACACTCCTTTAACTCTCTCTCTTTTTTGTTTTGTCACAAACTTCAGTGTACTGCCTTTTGTTAGGGAACATTAGAAACCAAACATGATGCTTCAAACATGAAGACCAAGGTACACAGCAGACAGGTCAGGAATTAAACAGTGGCGAAGTTTGAATTACATTTAGATTAGAAACAGATATCCTGAGCTTTGAACACCTCTCAGATGAACACAACTGGGAACCTACAGAGACATGGCAATAAATCTAAACTGACACTCTGAGCAAGGATAGCATTAATAAGCATGTAAAAGACTCTTTGTAACTCTGGAGGAGCTGCAAAGATCAGGTAAGAGAACCTTTTAAGATCAGACGCAAATGTAGGAGAGTGAGAAGAGAAAAGTTACTCTTGCAAAGAATGTCATAAGATTTCCTAGATAAGTGGGACAAGGTTTGCCAATCAGATGAGTGAAACTGTTTTTTTAACCAAAAAAATAATCATCCTGAACTTGACAACCTCACAGTGAAACATGGTGATGAGTGGGACATTTCAAGAGGAATGAATAGTTTTCAATGCACTGTAAGAGGACATGTATTCTGTAAAATCAGCTTGGCTAATATAAGAAAACATGAGCTTTTTAAATTAAGTATTCATAGGTTTTAGACCAGAGCAAAAACATGTAGTGCAGACTTCCTCTGAAATCTGCAAGCAGACTGATGAACATCAGTGCCTAACACTGGGGTTTCCAAACGTCACATGGACTAAAATCAAGTCAAAAGGAATTCTGGGCCCTAAAATACATCTTACAGCAACTCCAACAATAAACTAAGCATGCAACAATTTAATTCAACAAATGAAGTGGTCGATTTGTTGCTGGGAAGGATTTAGAAATCATTTTAAATCCAAAACTTACTGCAGGTTTGCCTTGATAAAAGTAACTTTGCAGATTTTCTAGGTATCAATTGGGGGGGAAATAACAGAACACAACTGTTGAGAACGAGAATCTCAATCGATGAATCATAATTTGTATTGACACATGGAGCATAAAATCAGCCAAGAAAAGCATTCAGACTTTACTTATTTTATTAACTTTCTAGGTATCAATTGGGGGGGAAATAACAGAACACAACCTAATGAATTCTGATCAATAAAATCTTGTTTGGATAATGCTTGCTGTATTTAGCCAAGTTTATTAAATTAACTAAAAGCTGATTTTTGGTGCAGCAAAGTTTACTTTTGAGTAAACTTCACAGGTTCTTGCAAGAGAAGGCAAAAAACACAATTACTTTTTGTGTTCTGGCCAGTATGTTCTATTGTAAGATGATTTTACTTTGTGATAATTTTGTCCTGATTAAAAATAGAAAGTCCACATCAAATAACCTTTGACTTTGGGGTCAAATTTGTATCCCTCCCCATAATGGCCCCCCACACTTTGGACACCTCAGGTCTAACAGCTGCTTGTTCTGTTTTCTGTAGAATAACGATGGAGAAAGACACTGTGAACTTCTCACCAGGTGAAAGTCCGTCTCAAGGAGACAGGCTTAGACAAGCACCTCAGCGGGGTTTCTACTTGGGTCCAGCCCCTCTTTATATTAAGCCCCCAAGATTCTCTTTACCCAGTTACCCCACCATCGATCCCTACAGCGCTCTCACCACGCCGGCGTTCTTCCCCGTGCCCGGCCTCGGTTACGTTCCCAAAGAAGGATTCCCAAAAAAGAAGAGGCTTCATCTCAAAGCGGGCGCCCAGGGGGAAGAGTCGCCTGATGGACAACAGGAGGAGGCAGAACAGAGCAGGAGCAAGAAGAAGCTGGACATCTCTCATGTCCCCTTCTCGCTTCCACCTCGCTCCATTTCCTCCATGCCCTCTCGACCAATACCTGGGATGATTGAGCTGAATAGGCTGCAGCTTCACAGCAGATCAGCAGGTTTGAGTCTCCCTGTGCAGGTGAAGCAGGAGCCTCCCAGTCCATCCTCTCTTTGGCCTTCCTCACCTCTCCATCTCCTCCACCCGCCTTACTTCCCTCCTCTTTCTCACGGCCCTTTCCCGTACCCCTTCTTCATGCCTGGGCCCGTCATGCACATCCCACCCGGTCCCTTCTACCCCAGAGAGGACCCCCGCTCCAGCAAGGCCCCACGTGACGAAGCTCCCCGCGGTGAGACCACCAACGCCGAGAAGGCGGGTCTCAACGTCCATGTAGATGACAGCTACTATGTGGACGTCGGCAGCGACCAGAAGAGATGGAAGTGCCGGATGTGTGAGAAATCCTACACGTCCAAGTACAACTTGGTCACGCACATCTTGGGCCACAACGGGATCAAGCCGCACGGCTGTCACCTCTGTGGGAAGCTGTTCAAGCAGCTCAGCCACCTGCACACACACCTCCTCACACACCAGGGCATGAGGCCTCACAAGTGCCAGGTGTGCCACAAAGCTTTCACCCAGACGAGCCACCTGAAGAGACACATGATGCAGCACAGCGACGTGAAGCCATACAGGTAGACATCTGGAAAATGGCTTAGTTCACCTCAAATAAGACAAAACTAACTTACAAGTAACTTTTCAGCAAGATATTGGAGTTTGTTTTAAGTAACTTAATATTGATGAAAAAGTACTAGTGTTAAACTCCTGCCCTATATCTTGCTGAAAAGTTACTTGTAAGTTAGTTTTGTCTTATTTCAAGGTATTTAAACTAGAAACTAAACCAAAATTATTTGGTAATATTTTGTGCCTTTGTAGTGCAGGTAAAATTCAGCTCTTTATTGCCACTCTGCTGTCACTTTAACGTCCATTTTCTAACTCCTGCAGCTGCAGTGTGTGTGGCAGAGGCTTCGCTTATCCCAGCGAGCTTCGCGCCCACGAGCTGAAGCACGAAAAAGGGCAGGAGAATGTGTGTGTGGAGTGTGGTCTGGACTTCCCCACCCTGGCCCAGCTCAAGAGACACCTCACAGTTCATCGAGGTCCCACCTTGTACAGGTGAGTACAAAATCCTTCCAAAAGATATTTATGATGTTGCCTGGTTTAAAAAAAAAAAAAAAAAAAAAAAAAAGGTCCAGGGAAAAAAAAAAAAAAAAAAAAAAGGCCCTTCGTAGATGGCGTCACTAGACTCTTGGCTATGGAGAAACACTTAAGTTTTGGATCTTACGCAATTAACATTTGGCGGTGACGTTATGCAGCTTACCGGAAATGGTCTTTGCTGTGTCGACCAGTGGGGGCAGCATTAAATGCTTACAGCGTTTAGCCTGCTGGAAATTTATTAGAACAAGTCTTCGCTGGAAGCGGCCGTCCTCCACTACAAAGAGAGAAATGCCGAGTTGAACGAGGCGGCTGCTAATTTTACTTCAGTGTTTGGAAGCGTGACCAACACAAACTGAACGGATTTGTTCACTTCCTCCGCTGCTATTGCTAAAACTACAAGCTTATTGGGGGGTGGGGGGAGGACTTCCCCATGAAGGAAGAACGGAATTTTAAAACAGGGCAGAAAATTGACGTCATTGTTCACAACTTCGTCTTCTGTTCCCTGATTGGCCCGGTTGAAATTCTAACGGAGGAATAAAAATCAAAAGTGAGAATAACGTAGGAAGACATGCATTTCTTCGTCCTTTCTGCACGGTTGAATAAAAACCATCTTCGGTTCCTGCAGGTGCACAGAGTGCCAGAAAACGTTCCAGTACCCGAGTCAGCTTCAGAACCACATGATGAAACACAAGGACATCAGACCGTACATCTGCAGCGAGTGTGGGATGGAGTTCATCCAGTCGCACCACCTGAAGCAGCACACCCTCACTCACAAAGTAGGTTCAAAAGGAAGGGAATGCAAAACAGAAACCAATATATTTGAGAGAAGAGGTGGCTGAAATGCACATTTTAAGCTTCAGCAAATCCAAGTATGATTTATAACTTTACAGATGATTAAAGGAAAATGGAAGCATTTTTCTCACGCTTATTTGTTTTGAAATTAAACCCAATACTTCCTCCTTGTGAACTGTTTATTTTAAAACGACGCATTACAATAAAAGAAAAATATCTTTATTATTCATGCCAATAAACATAAGGGAAATTCCAGCAATTTAATTTCAGGTAAGAAAACATCCAGTAATGCATGAGTCAGTGCAATTTCTTCAACGTAAGATCAATACTTAAAACTTTAACAAGTATGTTTCACTCTTTAGCTGTTATTGATGCCAAGAATGTTTTACTTGAAGGGTTGCCATAAATTCATTACAACTTGCCTTTGCCATGCCATTATAAAAACACAGTGTTTGCTGCATATTTAATGTTTTTTACTTTAAATGTTGAATAAACGCCGTGTATTCAAATATTTTGCACTGCGCAGTGCAAAATATTTATACATTAAACACCATAGAGCTAGGGTATCAAACTCATCAAAATCGCAAATGTCCTCAAAGGGGCAGTTGTTCCAGAATGTGTTGGTAACATTAACAAATTGTTTAAGATATTGATAAACACCCGTCTCTGCATTTTATGAGTGCTTCTTGAAATTAAATCAACCTGTCGCATTGAATTTGGCAGTACACAAATAAAACTGCTCTGATTTGATTGATGATATTGAATCATCTTGAAAGCTCCATTTGTGTGACCAGATTTGGCCCCTGGGCCTCGAGTTTATGACACATGTGATGTTGAGTTTCTGTCCAGAGCTCGACATTTTCTAAGCTAAATTTAAACTACAGATTTATCTTTCACCTCTCGTGTTCTTGCTCTTTAGGGGGTGAAGGAGCACAAGTGTCGCATCTGCGGCCGCGAGTTCACACTGTTGGCCAACATGAAGCGCCACGTCCTCATCCACACCAACATACGGGCCTACCAGTGCCACATGTGCTTCAAGAGCTTCGTCCAGAAGCAGACTCTCAAGGCTCACATGATCGTCCACTCGGACATCAAGCCCTATAAATGCAAGGTTGGTCAAATGTTGGTCTGAGGTGGAGATATTTGGATTTATATTTGTATACTCCTGTAACTTTTCTTTTGTGCACGAAAACGTAGTCATGGGGTCTTGACAAACTAAATGCAGAAAAGGGATACAGAGGATTTTATTAATGTGCCAAGTGATAACTCACATTTGTGTGGAAAAGGTGAATTGTTTTGCATGCACAATACTAAACTAAATGGATTTTTCTAGTTTTGCCCTGCAAGGTAAAGGTAATCGAGGGTCCAGATTTATTGTAAGGATAAACCATTCCAACCAATCTGAGGTGTTCCCTGCTGTCAAAGAAAGTTCCTTCTTTTCTGGAGTGACCTATGTGTTATAAGCGCTGAGACGATGACCAGATAGCAGAGAGGCTCATGGGAGTGGGAGCCTCCTCGTCCATAGGAAGGATATAGCGGTGCAAACCGCCTTTCTAACAATGGCCCCCCCAGCCTCCCCAGAGAACAGGCCCCACAAATAGATTTCATCTCGCTTTCTCTGCTGCTCGAGGGAGCTTCCTGTTTTCTCACGGTCCTCTTGGACAGTTTACAGTCCCTCTCTCCTCCTGAAGGAAAGGACCACCCTAATAAAAAAGAATGCAGAGGAAGGACAGCGCAGGAGTTGCCCTTCCCTGTTCTCCTCCTGGCCCTGTCTCAGGGTTGCTTCCTCTCTCCTTCTGCCTCTAGCGCTTTCTGTTTTTCTTGTGCGAGTGCGTGTTTGCGTGTGTGTGTGTGTTAGAAGTGAGAGAGGGAGGGTGAAGACTGAGAGGAAAACAGAAAAACAAGGATAGAGGGAGGAAGAAAGGGTGTGTGTCCTATTGTCTGCACATTCATTCATGATTACGTGTTGCTTTGCTATTCTGTGATTAACAGAGAGGAAAAGTCTGAGATTAGCTTTGAGATGCTGCAGAGGAATACATTTGCTGAAGTTATATCGAAGTACAGTTTCATGATTTCATTTTTCTTTTTCTTTTTATGGCAAATAAATGTTAGTTTTGTGCATTTAATCCAACTTCCATTAAAAATATTCTGTAAAGTTTTGCTGCTGCAGGCAAATCTTAACATCCACTAAAGTGTAGGACCTTAAATATTAACCTACTTGCAGTTTATCATAAGATGAAATAATAGTTTCCCAGTTCAAGCTGGCATAAACATAATACCATTACAATCAGGAGGGAAGGATAAAGAAATATTGCATATTTGATAAGTCTAAATGTTAGAATAACATCTAACATGTCCATGAATTAGCTTAACCTTAAATTTCTAGAATGCAAAATGAAATTTCTAACTCTATTTTTTTGTTACACTTGTGGACACAATCATTGTTGATGTTGAATACAGTAAATCCTTTACAATTGAGCGATATTGGAAGGAAAGAACGTGACAAGCATCCTGCAAAAGACGAAACTGGATTCAGAACAGCTAAAAGCAGCATTAGCATCTCGCTTGCTAATCAGAAACCTTACATCGTATGTAATTTCTTCTCTTTCAGCTTTGTGGGAAGGAATTTAACAGAATGCACAACCTAATGGGACACATGCATCTTCACTCGGACAGCAAACCCTTCAAATGCCTCTACTGCCCCAGCAAGTTCACTTTGAAGGGGAACCTCACCAGACACATGAAGGTTAAACACGGAGTCATGGACAGAGGGCTGGACGAAAGATGTAAGTAGGAAAACACTGCAAGGATTTAACATTTTCGTCAGTAAAAGTCGCTAAACGTTTTAACATGTCCTTGATCTTAGTGTTTCGTCAAAGAGGACGCCTCTGCCTGAACAGCTCCATGGGCCTCATCTCCCACTATAGCCAAGAGGAACCGTTCGACCTCTCCCAGAAAGCTCCAGGCATGCCCAGCCTCCGTCTCTCACAGTCTGACGGCGAAAGCATCCCAGGAAGCTCCTGTCAGGAGGAGGATGAGGAGAGTTTGTACAGAAGGAGCCAGTACAGTCCAGAGGTGGATCAGCAAGAGCCCCCAGGCGCGGACCAGTACATTTCTGACCTGAAGGAGGGAGAGGACGGTCGGGCTGATGAACTTCGAACTGGCAAGATGCCGAAACTAAAGAAGTACCTGGATAGTTCAGAGGACGAGTCTTTGGAAGGAGAGAAAAAATCACAAGGTCAATTTGGTAACACACGCCGCCTCCTGCAGTCGGAATCCTCTGATGAATCTGATGAAGAGGTGGATGAGCAGGGATACGCTGAAAGAGTCCGCTCCGAGTCATTTGACTATGACTCGATTTCAGAAGACGAGCGTGAGGAAAGCAAACAGCCGCTGGATGGTAGTTATGAAGGCATCGACGTAACAGAGGAAAACTGAAAGAGAGTTGATAGAGCACACAAAAGAAATTACAAGTTAAATCACGAATTGGAGAGTGAGAAAATTTTGTCAATGGCAAAAGTGAGCAAAAGTGTCTCTATTAGTAGCCATACAAAGACATTAAATATTTATTTTGTCTGACATTAAATTGGACAAAACCTTTCCTACTTTAGGTCAGATACAATTTTACAAATGGTTTCTATGTGCCTGAAATAGCAAGATTCCTTATATATTTTATCACTTTCTTTCAAATTGACATACATCAATATCATAATTCATTTAAACAACTGGAGAAAAAGATCAAATGAAGGTGCCATGGCACCATAAGATCTTGAGATAGAAATCCACAACATTTGAATTGGTTTAAGTTACAGCTGTGAAATCAACATCGCAAACACACCAATTCATTTGTGACATAAATTAATAAATGGAATAAAATTTAAAAAGGAGACATTCGGAAGAAAACTGTGGACGATTTCAAGATGCCCAACAGTGTTCATCTGTTTAAAAATAAAGTAATGGGAATGTCCAGAAAGAGGTCAGAGATTATGATTTTGTGTTTGATCTTCAATTGTATTTTTAATTCTAACATATTGTGTTCATACGCAGATCAGAAAATACACATGGATGCTTAAAGCTGTGAATTGCTACCAGTATCAGACATTGGGAATATATTCTGATTTATAAATGAGAATTAATTTGTAAATATAATGAAAGATTTATTTAATGTGCTATTTTTTACAAATCAATTTGCAATGTTCACATAATTTTGCTTTAACTGTGACTGAATTGTTACTTGGCATGTTTGAAGACAGTTTTTGTGGGAGATCATGCGAAAACCAAACTGTAATCAGGTTCCAACAGCACAAATTTGACTTGTGTAATAAACTGTGATTTAGTTTCTTTAGTGTCTAAATTTTGAATCTGTATGATTTAATAAGATTATTGTTCTCATCTGCTGTGTGGGTTTTCTGTCCTACTGCTGTTAAATTGTAGCAATAACATGTTTCTACTGAATAAACACAAAATAAAATTCTCTTATTTTATTTTTTTCGGAGTAATTTTAAAGATGGCGTTAGATTTTCATCCTGTCTGACCGACAAGTTCTTCACCAAACATTAGATGGTTGCTGCAAGTTTCAAAAAGCTTGCATTGCTCCCTCTGCTTCTCTTTCAAAGCAGAGGAAGAGGAAGAGAAAACACCTATCCCCTTCTGTCTTTTAGGTTGTGATCAAACAGTGACGGACACAGTGGGTGTCCCAGACAAAAGCTTTGTGTCTGTGCGACTCAGAGTAAAGCATTGTTACTCCTCATTGCAGAAGAATCTACTAAAACTAAAATTACTGCTTTTTCTAAAGATTGGTGCCTGAACAATGGTTTCCATGCTAAATAACACATGACTGTGCAGAACAGCTCACGGGGTCATGTGTGAGCCTTCCTGCATTAGAAAGCAATAAATGCAACCTAGTGTTTGTGTTGTTTCACGCAACAGCGCCCATCACTCGTTTCCACCTCACGCTATCGTGCCAGTTCAGGTAAACGCAGTCATTTCTTGTTAGGTGAAATGCAGAACAGCAGCTTCTCCATTTCTGCCCAGCCACGACCACCGTGTCCCAGAGGGCGAAACTGCAAACAGTTTGAGGAAGTTCTCACATCCTCCTCCTCTTTCCTTTCCTCACCTACACGTTTCAATCCCAGCCCCTGGCTTTGAGAAAAAAAGCCACAAACGGTGCATATCTGTCGTCAACAGTCAGCTCCTCTCAAAGGAATCTCATTGTCTCGTGTGTGTAACCAGTTCCAGCTTGGAGGTTTGAGGAAAGGTAGATTTTTACATGGTGTTGCCGTCAGTAGGATGCTTTTTCATGAACTGAAACTTAGGAGAGAATGAGAAGTCAAAGAATATGCAGAAATGCACTGCAGGTAGAGGTTTTTCTTCAGAAAAAGAACACACTGCAACAAAGTGGAGGGATTCTGTAGCACAGATAGAGAAAGAGGTTTTTACCCAAGTAAAAACTTTTGCTTCTTACTTTTACTTCAGTAAAAGTATACTGATGTAGCACTAGTCTTACTTAAATAACCTTTTTGAACACTACCCACCTATGATCATCACAAACAATTTGGATGTTGTGTAAAAGTGCAGTATTTCTTACCAGTCATCTCAAAAAGTGAAACGGTCATTTTATAGGAATTCATTTCAAAAAGCGAAATATTTCCAGCTTTCATTTTTTGCAGTTTTGATAATTATGTCCTACAGGTAAAGAAACCCCAACATTTAGTGTCTCAGAAAATTAGAATGTCACATTGACTCAATTAATATGTTTTAAGCACAAAAGTATTTACATTTCTGTGCACTCGATACTTGGTTAGGGCTCCTCTTGAATGAATTACTGCATCAATGCGGTGTGGTATGGAGCCAATCAGCTTGTGGTGGAAGCCCAGGTTGCTTGGATACCTGCCTTCAAGTCACCTGAGAGGGTTAAAGGTCAGGGGAGTTTGCTGGCCCGTCAATAAGAGGAATACATGGCCACTGAACCAGCTTTTAGTACCTTTGGCAGTGTGAGCAGGTGCCAGGTCCTGCTGGGAAAATAAAATCAGCATCTCCGTACAGCTTGTCAGTAGAAGGAAATATGAAGTGCTCCAGAATTTCCTGGTAGACGGCTGCATTGTCTGTGGACTTCAGAAAACACAGTGGATCCAAACCAGCAGATGGCATGGATATAAAACCGAAATAATTTAAAGAAATACATAAAGATCAAAAGGCTAACAAAAAAGTAATAAGTGTGGGTGTTTTGGGGGAAACCTCATATGTAAGCATGATGAGTTAAGAACATTTATGAATTGTCACCTTTCGTAAAAGTTCCTACTACTGCTACCTCTAATTGAGTATTTTCTTGAGCTGAAGAAAAGTCTTTGTATCCCTAAGCCATCTAGACCCAGAGGGAGCAAAAGCAGACTGCCAGAGGAGCAATGTGTGTCACCTAGCCGACAGAAAAGAGAAAGAAATGACAGCTAGGTGATCAGAGGAAAATTCTTTAAAGTCCTCTGGGAGGCTGAATATAGCAATACGGGGTGAGAGGTTCGTGTTTCCAGATAGTACTTTAGGCATGCTATTGCAGGAAACCCGCCAAAACACTGTACCAGTAGGCAGGTATGAACTATATGAGTGAGGTGTCACGATGAGGTGTATCACCAGGAATCAACTATGCTGTTACAGATTTGTGAGAGAGAGCTGATCATTGTAGAACATTCTAGAAAACTATAACTGAACAAGCAGGAAGCAAATTGAGCTAGTATGGATAGTTTGGTGGCAAATTTCCAACCAGTCGTTTTGCAGGGTGAACCTCAGGTCACCTTTGAAGTTGTTTTGAGATTAGATATACGTGGAGAACTGGAGAGAAGTGACCTATTCGAAATTAAAGGGGCTCTATTGTGTAAATTTGACTGTTTTGAGCTTTACATCATGTTATATCATAATTCCCTCATCAAAAACAGACATGGAGTGTTGCCTTGATTCTTTTATGCCTGTTTGAGAAATCTCTTAAATCTTGCGTGTCAGCCATTGGGGGTGGATAAATTCTTGCTCTCACCAAGCCCCACCTTTTCCACGGAGCTCCTCCTCAGAGCTGCAGTCTCCAGCCAAGCTTCCGCCTCACAGAGCTTCCTTCCCCCACTCAGCTCCTCCAGACTAGCGGCAGCAGCAATTAGTAAATACCTGGTGGAACTACATCTGCTGACCTCATCCTACAAACTACTTCTCAGTGCAACACTCCTCAGAGCAATTTTAAAGGCTTAAATGAGAAACGTTGCTGTGATGACATGCTGAAGGCAGAATGTTGGAAAGAGCAGGAGCTTTTTAAAGAGACACAAGTGTTGAATTGTGAAGTGAAGTTTATTTTACATCATGATTGATGTATATAACATTTTATGACAACTCAAGGATACCATAGTTACTTGATTGTGCTATAAAATGGCACTATGTGCCTGGAAAATACATAATACAGCCCCTTAAACAACTTTGCCGGCTTCTTACCTTCTATAGATATACATTTAGTGTATTACATGTGATTATACATAACGGTCTTCTGTCTGATATTACCCTGCTTCAGTAAAAGTTATTAAGTAGTTTGTAGACTGCAGTACAGCATTTCTGTGCCTTACTTGTTTCATTCCACTGAAAGCCAGTCCACCTGAGCGACAGGTGTTATTATAGAAACCAGTAGCTCTGCATATTATTGAAGCTGAGCCAAGCTTCAAGAAAACATAAAGCCACACACCGACATGCCAGCTACTGCAGTCTGTCGGGTGCCATTGTGTACCGACACGTGTCAAACAATGCACTTTTTAAGTCACGTTGCCTTTTCCTCACCTAAGTGCACTCATACCATTCTGCACCGTGTATGTGGTGTGAAAAAAGGAAGCAGAGAGAGGTATTGAAAATAAATACTTCTGAATTTTTTTGTTTACTGGAACACAGAGGTAAATGGGAAGGTTTCTGGGTGATGGACAAAAGAAAACAAGTCTGAAGCAGGTTTTCACTGAAATAAACAAAACAAAATAGTTCTAAGATTGGAGCTTAATCGTAGCCGTATATCTCTAACAACATGGTGAGCTCTGACAGAGTGCATTTCAGGTACAAGCTTCCTGTTTTGCTCATCAGCAAGAAATCCACATGATGCTAAAATGTCTTCCATGTTTTGTTTATTAAAACCGTCCACACCCCAGTCTCAACCTGTCACCGTGTTTGACCCACAGCCAGTGGGTTTACTGTAATAATATTTAAAGGCTTTCCTGCTGGGGTATTTATGGAGATCAAAAACATTGGCACAATAACAGACAGGTGATAGGTCAGCAACACAGATATTCACAGGACATATGAAGGATTTTACCACACTCAGTTTTTGCACAGTTGCAGCTTTTAGTCATTAAGAAATTATAAGCCTGATACAGAGTAGCTGAAAACTGGGCTTACAATATTTTAAATACATAGTTGCAGAAAGGCTCTGGGCAGAATGCCAGCTGATATGCTATAGTTCAAGATCGCCCTCTACTGACAACTTTCTGTGTTTTCTTTAACAGTTTAAACAGCTTTGTCAATCAAATCAAATTAAAAACTTCACTCCAGCAGTGAAAGTGCTTTATAAAAACAAAACAAAAAAAAAAGACCAATTAATTGATGAAACTTATTTTTGCATTAAAATGCTTCAAAATGGTGAACAAATGGCGATTTGGTTGTAAGTTTGGGAATATTTTTGGTTTGAATAATAAATAAAACCCATTAGAAAATAATTTTATGATTCAGAAGTTATGCTTTAATGACAAGCTTTACAGTAACATTAATATTAGAAGTTTTAGTGCAGTGAGTTTTCAAGATTGGTGAAAGTGTAGATGATTATGTCAAGATGCCAGTCTGATGCTACTTACTTTGTTGACAATCCCTACTAACGTCTCTGTCTCTATTGTAGAAAGTCTTTTACTTTTTATTACTTTGAGTGTACATGGTCATTTTTTGTAAAGATCTACTATATTAATATGGAAATGTTGTGTTTTTGTTTTTATTATTATTATTATTATTATTATTATTATTGCATTAGCCTTTTTGATTATTTCCTATATATATATATTTTAGAAACTAGCACCTAATTTTGGTGTGACCCTTGTCGGACATATCAAATCTCCCTCTGCCTCGGTTGAAAATGGTACAGTCCAAAATGGCGGCCTCCGTGTTGAAGCAGTGTGTAACTGCAGCCGTCAAAGTTAAAGCTTTATCGCCTTCTTTTACAGGTAAACGTTGTTTGTTGTCTGGTGCAATTAAATTGCATAATCGTAAGAATGTTTATGTCTGGGTTTGATATGTTTTTACTTAATATTTTAGAGCCACGTATGACGAATTTAAGCAGGAGAAGCTGAATGTCACCTGTATTTTTGCTAACATGTGTTTAATCTGGTGGATATGCCTTCACAGCCAGTCGATGGTTGCTGTCAGCAGCTTACACGGACACCAAGCTGTGGGAGGAAAGCGAGAAGGACCCCCAGAACCTGGGTAAAGTTCACACATTTCAGCTCATTAAAGACTTCACCTGAAAACTCGGTTCACATCAGTATTACAGGATTTTAGCTGTCAGCTATTCCATATAGAAAGGCACTCTGTTGCTCTGAAAACACCTAAAATTGTGGCTTTTATGTAAATATGTGTGAGAGACCGTTTAGTCTCCCACGCAGGATAAGTAGGAGGACTATTGCATGATTGCTCTTTATTTAAAACGACTATCTCTCTGCAAAAACATCTATACACGTTTGGTCTATGTAAAACCAAACGTGTACAGATTAATAAAAATATGAAAATAAAAGTTATTTAGTAGCTATGCAGCAATCGAAATAGTTGTATGTCTAAACAGCCTTTGAAATAATACAAATGCCATTATTGCAATGACATTCAGTGGACACCGGGTGGCACTGCAGCCCAGTGCTGTATTGATAACCTAATATAGTGTTTATTAAACCACACTGCCCTGCATGTTTATGTCGATTCTCTGCTTCTGAACTGTAGCCAATCAGATGACCAGAAGTCTGTTAATTAGAAGTCTATTAATCAGACATCAATTGAGAGCAGGTGTGCTGAATCAGGGAAACACAGAGTAGCAAAAACAATTTTTTCCCAGCTCTCTGGGTTGTGTTTGAGAAAAAAATAAAATAAAAAAAATAAATCAATTTATCTCATAGCTTTTTCACAATTTACCACCACACCTGATAATGAAGCCAAATACATTTTAGATCATCAATCATGTTGTATATTTTTCTGCTCATTGCTTGACAGCTATGCTGGCCAACCTGATGGACAGAACGTACGACCGAAACTTCCCTGTCAGCTCTCTGACCATCTCACGGGTGAGCTGCATCTAATTGCATCTAAACAAACAATTCCCCTCAAATTGTTTTGTTTATTTTTATGGTAACACAAGATGCTCACCATCTTTTCTCTTTCAGTTTGTTGACAACATATCATCCAGAGAGGAAGTTGATCAGGCAGAGTACTACCTCTACAAGTACGAGAAACCGTTTTCCTTCTCCTGCTTCATCATATCTGCTGCTTCCTTGTTTTTTTTGTTTTTTTTTTCCTCGTACCAACTTCTGTGTTTTTCTTGGATTGAATCGTCTGTTTAGCTTGCCTGTTTGGTTTATATTCAGTCACATGGTCCTCTTTGTTCGGGGCATCTCCAGACCTTTCCTGTTTACTCCTTCCTCTGGAATTTGCTCCCATTCATGTGATTACTCAATTTAGCATGTTTGCCAATCAGACTCTTGCTCAGGGAACATTTATTTTCAATATGGGGTGGGAAATAAAACTTATTTTCTACTTTATCTCTGCTTGATGTCATAGTTGATAATCAAAAGTTGCTGAATCTGACTCGTTACTATTTCTCTCTTCTTCTTTTTTTGTATGTGTGTGTCTATTTATATTTTTTGTTTATTTTCCATTTCCCAAGGTTTCGCCACAGTCCAAACTGTTGGTACTTGCGAGATTGGACTGTTCACACCTGGATCAGACAGTGTCTGAAATACGGAGCCAGAGATAAGGCCCTCCACACTCTCAAAAACAAGGTACAAACAGGATTATGTATAAGCCCCTGGAAAACTGTACTGATGAATATTTTGAATGTCAGTGATGCTCATGGTAATAATCAGAGGTAATATGAGTAAACCAGGTGCATGTAATTCAGGTTGTTTGACCTTTTCCAGTCCAGCACATATTTTGTGTATGAATGTTGCTGTTGTGTTGGATTAACATGACCTGCAACCATTGTCACATCTTTATTTGTGTTAAACATGTGTTTTATGATACTCTCATGCCATTATATAGCCATTGTTGCTCATTAAAGCTAAATTACTACTTTATTTGTACCTAAGCATGTCAGGTAACTTATCTTAAAGTCAGTGCAACAGCACTTTAAACGTTTACATGTTCTACTAATATTTTCTAAATATTTATGCAGACCCAGTATGGAATATTTCCAGATGACTTCACCTTTAACCTCCTGCTGGATTCCTACATTAAGGATGGAGACTTTAAAAGTAAGGCAGAATCCACATTTTAAAGTTTTTAGGTGTGCTTTTTTTTTAAAAAAATAGGCTGTGATCAGATTTAGTTTCACCAGGAAAACTCTTTCATACGGAAATGTGATAAATAAAATAGCCATTTTTGTCTGCTTTGTGCAGGTGCATGCTCTGTGGTGGAAGAGCTGATGCTCCAAGAGGCTTTTGACCTTCCCTCCACACAGATCCTGTCTCTGAATGCTCTGGGATGTTTTCTTGCAACCAAACCTCAACTCTCTGTGTGTGATGACTTGACTTGTAATATTTCCAGCATGTTTGGTTTGACATCACAGGCGATAAACATTTAAAATGTCTTGTTCATATTTGTGCTCAGGTGTCAGAGGAGCGAGCTTTGGGGGCGTCGCTCCTCATCTGTGGTCTAAAGCAAGACAACACTGTCGGCTTCAGTGCTCAGCTGCTTGGCAATGCTCTCCTCGGTGTGTATTTGACTGTTTTTTATTTCGCTTTTCTGCCTTCAGTTCTTCATTGGTGCTGTGATTGGTTCATGCAGAACTCTTTCATTATCAGCTTGTCTGACTAATTTTTCCTTTTCCTTCTCATCCAGGCAAGGTGGAGATGTTGAAGGGGATACACGCCGTATTTAAAGGCATGCCTCTGTCGTGGGTTAGAGGGTATCTGGGACGAGCGCTGGCTGTGATGGAGAGAGTTTCTGCAGCATCTGGTGACATAAGGTTGTCTAAAGACACAGTAAGTATGTAGAAATTCACACATTTATTTTGTTGTGAAAATGTTTCAACAAAGCATCGACAAAGAAACAAACTTCCTGCTAAGACGATCAACTTTGTCTTTGATTATACATTTCCTAAAATGTAACTTGTGCAGGAAGAAGTCATCTCAAAACTACTAACTATTGTGACAGTAATAAAAATACAAATAATAAAAATAAAAATAAAAATTACAATATAACTTTATAAAACTTTAACCTCCTTAATTTGAGCAAAGTCAAGAAGTAGGAGAAAATTCAGCCCTCATTTATAAAAGTATAGAAATTAAAAATGTCACTTCCCTGCTAAGCACGGTGGTGGAGTCGTGATGATTGTTGCTCCTTTTGCCACCCGAGGATAAATGGTAAATGGACTCAAAATGCTTTTCCAATCATTTTGACCAATCAAACCGCTTTCCACTAGAGTCATATTCACCCAGTCACACTCACCAACGCACACACATTTATACACCAATACAAAACGACTATTCGTTTTGTCGGTAAGTCGATGTTAAGCATCAGCAAGACAAATATCCCAAATCTATCAGCAAATCCACAACAAAAGAAGTGAACTGATATTTTTTAATGGTCCATTAGAGTAGACATGTTTTGTTTGCAGAAAGACAAACAGGGATTTCAGGATGTGATAGTTGGACGGTTTTCTGAGCCAAGATCAGACACTGAAAAATATTTTTAGAGCTTAAAATCATGTTAAGCTATACCCATACATATAAATGCCAATCTAAATTTAAATTTATTTAGCACTAAAAATATTACTGGGATTATAAGGAAAAACCACCTGGATCTGGTAATGTCTAGAATGTATAACTAATCAAATTAAGGTCCATCTGTTATTGATTTAATTAAGTAAAAATAAATACAAAAACTAATAGAAATGTATCACTAATTCTATTCTATGCTACAGAAAAAAGATCCTAAGTAGAAAATTTTAATTCAAATGATCAAAGCTGATTAAAGATTTAGGTTTTCTCTCAGGAGTTTAAAGAAAACGCCTTCAGCCTAATTTAAAATAAGTTGCTTGGCAAAGATTAACATAAAAAAATCTAGATTTATTTTATTTCAGCAGTCTATTAATTCTTCAAACAAATAACATAAAGGCAGAGAAACAAAAACATAAAAAAAATAACTTCTGCCACCCTTATCTGTCTTCTGGGATGTTGATACCAAACATATTTCAGAGTTACTGGTTTAAATCCAAGCGATTAAAACCACTTCAGCACTGTGTTACACAGAGCAGACAGCCTGCTGTTTATCCCCAGACAGGTTTCAGCTGCTGAGGTCAAAGCCACAAGCCGTCATATTATTTATTCACGTCTGCACTGCCAGTTGTGCTGCGTCTAATCTGCCCGGCGCTGCCCAGTTCAATAATCTGGCTTTGTCTGTGTTTAATGAGATTTTTAAAAGAGCCTGGAGCGCAGAAGGTGTCAAAGAATCACCGCAACAGGAACCAAATAGAGTGTGTGTGACGGAGGCACGGCAGTAATGTTGACTGAGAAGATAATGCAGCGAGACGGGGAGGACGTGCTGCAGCTCACGTTCTGCTGACCGCTTCCTCAGGCCACACTAACTTAGCCTTTCTCTGAGATTAAGAAGCCAGCCGATGAGTAATTCTTGGCCTTTTTGCGTCATCGCGGGTCTGTCCAGTTTAGCAATGTCCTTCTCAAAAACAGATTTATTTGGGTAGAATTTTTTTATTTCTAGTCTAGCAGTTTTAGGACATGATAAAACATTTAGACGTATTATCTTTGTTAGCTCGACTGTGTGAGCGACGTGCTGCTGGACCTGTCCGCTGCCTCAGACAGCTCTGGAGACGAGGAGTCCGACGGAGAGGAAAGTAAGAAGGAGGAAGCCGTAGATGAAGAGGATGAAGCTGAGAAGGCTAACCTTCCTCACTATGTCAGCAGATTCAAGGTGGGTGTTGTGTGCTGCTTTTGTTTGTCGCTGCTGCCGAATTTACATGAGCCTTCCTCGCAGAGTGCAGGCCAGCAAACACCATTTCCTGTTATGTCTCTGTTTGTGACTCAGATTTTCTTGAGAAAACTAAGTAACCAAAGCACAGCGGCCCCTTGTGAGGACTTATTTTTGTTGTTTTTCGCAAATTATTTACATAAAATTGAATCATAAGCTCTTCTGATGTTGGTCTGCTTTGGAGAATTGTTTCCACGAGTATTTGGAGCTGTAAGAGAAATCCCCAGACCTCTCCTTCCCTAGTTATTCCTGCCAAATCTTCTCGGGACACTGAGGCGTTCCCAAACCAGCCTAAGATGTCATCTTTCTATCGTCCTGGATGCAAATCTGATGAGATGAAAGAGTGACGAGGCAAACAAGTTGGAGCTTTCTGTCAGCTTCCAGTAACTTCCAGAAGTATTTGCATTTTCTTGGAACAGTTTTATATTTTACTGCATTTCGGTGGGGTTTTGACATAAAGTAATGCCTAATTATGAAGAGGAAGGAAAATCTGATGTGGTGTTCAGTATATTTTTTTTGCATAAATACTTAACATCCAGAAGAACATTGCTCTATATGAGCAGAAATGTACAGCAAATACCTGAGGGTTTCAGTAGAAGGGGCAGAAGCACAAAAGCACGAATTCAGGAGTAATTTCTATTTTTAGAATAAAGTATCTGTCTAATGGCTCCTCTAATTGAGAAACACAGATGAACTCTGAAATAGTCGTACAGTCTGTGACAGGAGATCTCAAACCCAGTCCTCGTAGGCCGGCGCCCTGCAGCTTTTAGATACTTCGAACAGCTATTAAATCTAATTTTGATACTTTCTACTCAACCCAAGATAACTTTACTGGCAATATAGTTTGGAAAATGTTAACATTTATGATCTTTTTCTCTCTTTAAAGAGAGTTCAATCAGTCTGTTGCCATGGCAACGCCATTGTTTTTGCTGATCTGGCATTAAGCTGTTATTCTAACCATTGTTTTCCTCTCCAGGAGCTGAGCAGTCAGCTGGAGTCTCAGGGTAAAGTGGACCCCGCCTCTTTCCAAGCTTTAGTGGCCACAATGGCCCAGCAGAACCTGGCCTCTGCAGAGAAACCGGACATAGAACAGTACCAGAGCCGGCTGAAGGCCTGGGAGGCGGAGAAGAGGTTCCTGATCCAGAGGGAGAAGGAACAGAAGGAGAAAGCTGAGCAGGAGAAACGAGAGCGATTAGCCGCCCGGGCTGCAGCTCAAGCTTAGAGACTACGCAGATTAAATCAAATTATGTCCTCACTTTGGGATTTCATGTCAACCATACAATAATACTACCATCTGCATGTTACTCTTGTGTATATATGAGTTGTTTATGAATTTTAAAATAAATTTGGCTTGACTTTGTCACAGCAGAGTGTGTCTGTTTGGTAACTGAATGCAAACGAAAGGTAGGATGCCAATTTTGATCCATTATGGCCTTTCTTTGTTTTTCCACTTTTCCTCTTCTTTCTGCATCAGTCTCTGTTTTTTTCTCATCTACTTGGAGGTTTTCTCACAGAGGAGTTTAAAAGTGGTATTTACAGAGAAGAATTGGTTGATTTTTATCTCAAGAAAACCAAATTCTTTGCCTGGAAAGGAATGCACTTATAACCAGTAACCATACAAAGAAAAACATTGATTCCCACAATTTAGATTGCGATCTCTCCTGGAAAAGACAGAAAATTGTTCTGGATTTAACAAGGCAACATGAGCGTGCAGCTTCAGCTAATACACGAACAGAACCGGCCAAACTTAGATGTTTGGACTCAGTTAGGAGATAATGGACTTCAGGAGAAGAAAATGACGTCGTGGTGGTGCACACAATGAGTTCATTCCACATTATGTTGCCTCTATTCAGTATTCAGAGCATGGTCTTGGGAAACTGCTGGGTGGTATGCAGTCCTGGATGAATGAGAGGCGCAAAATACTGAGACAAGAACTATTGTGATTCAATGAATCTTTAATATGTTTGTGAGAAACATTTCCTCGTTGCTAGATTCTTGTTGAGGCAACCTGTAGGTATTAAAACATGAAGCTTTAACTTGCCTGGCTGCAGTCACCACAACAATCTCAAATCTGATCTGGAGTAATTTGATTTTAAATTCAGAGCACACTGATGTCATTTCAACAGGCAAGGACCTGGTTGCTGTTGGACCACTGAAACCCAGAAGAACCAATTTACTGAGTAGAGCGAACTGAAGTGACATAAACGAACCAGGAGATTTTTGCAGGATTTTCTGGATTTCAATTGTGCATTTGTTTATATAAAGTTTTTTTTTAGTGATTTCTTTGAGGTGCTAGCTCCATTGCATAATTGAACATTTACAACATCAGAAGTCCTGCCATCATTTTTGCAGGAGAAAAAAGAGTGAGCTGCAGATATTTGGGTTTATAATACAGACATACAGGCTTTAGATCCTCTATCTATCCAGTTAGTTTGTGAGCAAGACGCTTCCTGACCCTGTTCACCAAAATACGCCCACAGAGTTCTCTGAATTTAGCCACATAGCTAATATGGGAGGATTATCAGGCATTTCCTGTCAATAAGAAAACACTAGCAGTGTTCCTTATTGACACGTCTATAAGGACAGCTCTAGTGTCAATAAGGAAACATTAGAAGTTTCCAGGCAGCTACTGTTGGTGGAGGTACAGAAACATGTTGCTCCTGTATGGAAACTTGACAGATTGTGAACAAACATCCTGGTCTGAACTGTGATTGGATGGCCAAGAAAGCAAATGTCAGAAACCTGTCTGGTGAGTGCTACTGGTTACCCTCACAGTAACATTAAAATGTTTAAACATTTTGTGTCCTGTTTGAATGTTTATGGAGATCCTGGAGATGATCTAGTAGTAGTAATTTTGTGTGAGAAAACAGCAGACTTGATTTTAATGGCTTCCCACTTCATTAAATAAAAATTAATTGAACAGTAGGTATTTATGAACTATTATTTTTTAAGCAAACACATGCTTCTGATCTGAATGACTGTCAATGATTTTTTTTTCTGTTTTGTGCTGCAAATAAAACTGAAATCTAAGATCTGACCTGTTAAATGATTATTTATTAAACCTGTAAGAAACTCATTGTATGAGCAAAGCAGAAAACAAAACTTTGACCAAAAATAATGTAATTAAATAATCTGCAACTCTCCATTTCTACAGGGGAACAGTTTAGCTTTGTAGGAAAAGTCACAGACAGATTGATATTGGTGCTGCAAAATATTTTTGATGTTTTAGAAATGAAATATTGCATAATTGGTAAGTTATTCAATAACTTACTTACCAATTATGCAAACTATTGCATAATTGCAATAACTTGCATAATTGTATGGTTACTCTTCACGCTGCACAATGAAGAGTAACCATAAACTTTTTCTCTACTCTTCAGGCCAAATTAATTTTCATCTCCCAGGCGCCAAGTCAGCACCAAAATCCAATACATCGTAGAAAAGACGCTGAAAAGAACTAAAAGTCTAAAATTAGACATAAAACAGGAGTGAGAGCAATCATACAATAAACATAAACCAACACCAAAAATAAAGATCAGCAGTTCAAGTGGTGTCAGAGGCTGAGCAAAAAAAGATTAGTGATTTTAAAACAGAGATAAGAGTTACGTCTAACTTAGGTTCTTCCAGCTGAAAAGATCTGGTTCCCACTGATGCTTATCTGTCTCTTTTGTACACTGCAGAGCAGCTGATTGGCTGACCTTATGTATAAAATGGGAGGTTAATACTCCAATTATCCAATCAAATCTGTTCCCCTTAAAAGAAATCCTCATACATCCTTCTTTTTGCTTCTGCTTCTCTGGAGTATTTTTCTGTCTACGTGAGGTTCTACATCTGCCTCTCATGTCTCAGTGGGTGTTTAACCATCACCTGAGCTGCAGTCAGCCGAGAGCGGCATCGGGAAGTTTGACATTCACATTACTGGCACTGATGCGCACGGCATTTTAGGAGAGCCGGCTGTGTGTTTTGATGGATGGGATAAGGATGTTGGTTGAGATGTGTCAATATAACAGAATCTCAAATAGAAAATGCATTAGATGCCATCGGGCAACAGAACACCTCCTACTGTACAAACACTTTATCTCTACCAGGAAACCCGTTTTGTGGAATCAGGACACTTTAATTTTTGGAAACGTAGAAGGAAGTCAGCACATTCCCGTTTTTATCTTTGAGGCTTGTTATTACTGAACAGGATGTTCACCCAAAAATTCAGCAGTATTTCCTCTTTTTGCTTATTTTTAACCACACATCAAGTTTTTTTTTTTTATCTTTTTGAGGCTGTAGTTTTAATATGTTAATTAAAAAAACATATCTGTAATGATTTTTATGAGAACTTTACAGTTGAGTCAAAAGAATTCAAGTCCTGTTTTTGATTAACAGCTCTGACTTTTATCTGTTATTAGACCGAATGCAACTTTATCCTGTTTATTAAAGCAGATAACAAAATGCTGCCTGTAAAGTTGCTTTTTTTCCCCACCCCCGCACATTTTATCTTGGGAAAAATATCTGAGAAACTTTCATTTCTCACTCACCGTGCTTCACGTGTCACATTTTGATGAGATGAGTGAAGCCAAATGTTTAATTTAGCCATTTGTTTGGAGGCTACGCTTGACTTTTTATCTGGTCTGATGCTGGCAAATTGTTAACGTGGTGTAATAATAAGTTTATAGAGAAGCGTGTAGGTAATATTAAATTAGATTTATGAGCTGTCTGATCCATTCGCCTGCTGTTCCACCGTCAGCTAATAAGCACAACCTTTGCCGGTGGTTTTCTTATTGAGAATTAAACTGTAGCGGTCTTGATGTGTTCAGCTGGAGGGTCTTCATTCTGTGAAAATGACATTTATGCTTAAAAAGTCTTTTAATGTGACAATGTGTAAACGTTCAGCAGATTAAAGTTTATGTGATTTCAGGAAAAAACGCAGTTAGCATTCCTACAGTTTTATAGTTTTATTTTAGTTTTTCAGACAAACAAAATTTGTTTGGTAATTTATTTGAAGGGGGGTGAATAAGACTGTCATGACACTTTCATAAAAATGACATAACACCTGTCATGAACATGAAT